>NC_082390.1:7056760-7086760 GCF_031168955.1 Gadus macrocephalus | reverse complement strand
CCCAGACCAAAAAGCTAGACTTTTCCTGTGAAAGGCCTCATCGATTCTAATGCTATATGGGGTAAGGGCTAACTACAGTATTTTTTGTAACATGTTTTTTGTCAGCCATGTTGGAGCATTGATGGAGCAATCTCCCATTTCATGTCCCCGAACCCTGACCGCATTTGTAAACCTCATTTGCACTTATTGAGCAATGCCAACACAACGGAGCAAACGGAAACAGCGGACACACACATTGAGCAAGAAAATCAATCTCCTGTTAGTCTCTTTTGAAGCTCTGTCTCTTCTTCAGTCATCTCTGCTCTCTCCTTCAGCTTTAAGATCCAGACATCCGTTGTAATTTAATGAGTGTGCGTCACCTCACCATGGGGTGAAGGGTCTTTTAAAGCCTGAGGCTTAATGGGGACTTGGGTGGGTTCAATGCTGCCTGCAAGACACCAGATCTCTCTTTCTTTCGTTCTCTCTTTCCATCTTTTTTACTCGCTCGCTCACTCACTCACTCACTCACTCACTCACTCACTCACTCACTCACTATCTCCTCGTCTTTGTCTCTCCTCTTTCGCCTCCTGCCTCACCCTCTACATTCATTCATTGCTCTTCAACACATGCACCTCCAGACTTTTTTCAAAACACAAATCTGTACTTGTGGAAGTAGAAGACTTGCAAAGCTGGTCCATGCATTTAGACAGGAAGTGACACGTGTGAGTGGCGTACATGAACCATGCTGGAGAGGAAGTGAAAGTGACCATGGCGTGTTGTTGTGCTTCCCCTACAAAGTGTTTTTTAGTCGGAAAAGAAAAGAGGACCTTGACCGTGGTTCCCCTTCCTCTGAAGCACCGAGCGGCAGAGAGTTGCGGAATAAACGCACCTGCCGTCGAATATACTTTTTTAAGGCTGTTCCACAGCGTGTGTGTGTGTGTGTGTGTGTGTGTGTGTGTCTGAGATTGTGTGTGTGTCTGGGGGTGTGTGTTTGTGCTAAAATAACCACTGTTTCAATTTGTTACAGTTGAACACGCGCTTCACACAATACGGGTGGTCGTCTGAGAGAGCGGTCTTAATAATTATTCTAATTAACAGCAGAGGACAATCTGAGCATTATTTAAAAATAGTTTTTCTAAATATATTACAATAGGTCGACTATTTCAGTCCTTATGGGACATTTCAGGTCATGTATTGTAATTATAATAATCCTAATTGAATTGGATCACAGAGACTGTGTCTTCCTGAACGGTCTTTTGACGATGCCGCGCACCACACTGAGAAGCTGAGGGTCTCTGGGCCTGGGCTTGTGTCACATATCTGAGTGTGAAAACCGACATGCAGTGAGTCAGTTGGGGAGATGTGCACGTAAGCCTGTGGTCTGAAGGACCCTGATGCATTGTGGCCTCTGGTGTTGAGGTGTAGACCGTGTGATAGCAGGGTTGCAGTCAAACCTGCTGCTAACACGTGTTTCCTGTAGACCAACTGTGAATGGATCTTCCTGTCATGCTGGACGTTCTGGCCTTTACACCGTCTCACAAACTTATGTTGAGTTTAGACTGGACTTTGTAGCTTGAGATTTATGTATTGTACACTAATACAATTCTTACATTTTCAGATTCTTAAAGCAACTCAGGACTACTCTGTCCAGTTGTCTTTTTAGCAAATTGGCTCCTGCAGAGCTTGCTGGTTTTGAGGTCATTCCTTTGATGGTTCTCAGCCTCTCTCCATTTAATTGTCCCTTTGAGTTATAGTGTCTGTTGCTTCGTGTACACATGCGTAGGAAGAAGGTTCAGCTTGTATGACTGTGGAAGAAAAGACGACCTGAAACACAGAGGGGGAAGTAAACCCTAGGAAGGACCACAGAAGGTGCTGCATCAGCAGGTGATAACGCAACTACGAAACTCTGTTCAAACGAACCTTGGGAAATATGAAATGATTAGTAAGCAGCAGATATATTGGAACATGCCCATGTTCAAATTCAATCAAGAGCTCCATTGATCCTAGCCTCACAGCCCCACAGGCTCTCTGGGTCAGGTCCAAGCAGCTCAATGAGAGGCCAGCTGAGGAACGCCAAGTGTGAAAAGGAACAAGGCAGGGTGAGTATGTGTAGGCTAGGGCGCCTTGTGAAACGTGTTTGGTCAACACGCTTCACAAGGCGATAATTATATCGAGAAACTGGCTGTTCCACGGAGGGCTGTGACACATTGTAATGAAGATGGTGTGCTACAGTACAGGCCATTCTAGTAGCTAGTTAGCTTCACCCTTCTTAGCATCCACACTGTCTTTAATACAACCTGTTATTTAGCATGTTAATGTTCAAGGGCTCTTACTGTAGCAGCCTAAGCCTAAGCCCAGCCTTGCTTAAATGGTGGTCATTATTTCCTATGTGAGGACTGACCTTTTGGTAGCAAGTGTTGTGTCTTGAATTAATAAAATATATGCATTGTTGGTATAATCGTTTATATACAATGTACACATATGATTGTGTAGTAATTGAGTCATAAATGTATGTAAGGGGAGGGGGTTAATTGGGCCTGGGGGGGGATGAATCGATCATGTGTTTTGGCCATTAGAACCGGAGACCTTTAACTTAGCCCCGCCCTCATCTACCCCTCCCTGTGCGGCTGATTGACAGGCACTGCAGGCGCTGCTGTAACACTGACATGCTACCAGGTTTGTTTTGCTGATGCTTGTCTCAGACACGGATAACCAAACCACAGGGCTCCATCACACCGTCACTTTTCACCTCGGATTTGTTTTTCTGTTTTGATTTTTTTTACAATATTGTACATGAATGGGCAGGCACCTACATACAAACACACCCAGGCATAGTGGGGCTGACAGTTTTTTGTGCAAATCCATAGGCTAACCCAGCGCTGTTGATGTGAAACCAGAGACAAGCAGAGGGGTAGGGAGAGAGAGATGTCGGGAGAGAGATAAAACGCTTCCTGACTGATATTTTTATTCAAAGCTGACAAACCACCATCTCTCTCTTCCTATCTTTTGCCCTCTCTCTCTCTCTCTCTCGTTCTCGTTCTCGTTCTCGTTCTCGTTCTCTCTCGTTCTCTCGTTCTCGTTCTCTCTCTCTCGTTCTCTCTCCGTCTGTCTCTCTCTCCTGCTCTCCTCTACCTCGGTGTGAGTCACAAGGTCAATGAACAGAACCAGTGAAGAAAGCAGGGGTTTAACCCGGCCTGTGTGTCAGTGCTCTTTGCGTTCTTTATCCATCCCGGGATGCCGTCGGCTCTGTTCACATTGACGGCCGTACACATCCTGTAAGTGGCTATCGAAGGCTCTGACACGAGGCTCCCATCGATCGGCAACGCAAATCAAAACATGGCCGCCTGACCGTCAACAACAGCGGCGGAAGCAGCAGCAGCAGAAGGATGCAATGGAGGGAATCAATGGTGGAAGCCATTAGCGACACCGTGACCCCTGCTGATGTTGTCTGTGGGTTTTTGTTTGTAAAGTTGGTCCGTCTGCGAGGGCTTAGTGGGCCGGTGGTGGTGGCGGCAGAGGCAGCCCATTATCTAGCTCTATAGAGCTGTTACCGTCCGCAGAGGTCGAGACGAGGGCTGTGCGGACGCAGGGCTCTCCTCTCCTCTCCCCCCGTTAATTGGAATGAGTCTGCATGTCTGCTGGAGGGTCTGTTAGTCCTCTCTGTCCTATTGAGTTCTACGCTCCAACTTTCCACTCAGACCCCTGTGTGTGTGTGTGTGTGTGTGTGTGTGTGTGTGTGTGTGTGTGTGTGTGTGTGTGTGTGTGTGTGTGTGTGTGTGTGTGTGTGTGTGTGTGTGTGTGTGTGTGTGTGTGTGTGTGTGTGTGTTGGATGTTAACAGAATGTATCCGTATATCTCGCTGTTTGTCGAGCCCCAGCCCCCTGAGCTCAGACGGGGTGGAGGGATCAAGGGGAAATCTTTTCCGGAAGGAACCGGAACGTAACGGGATATTCCGAGATGTCCTGTTTTGGATGAATGAAGCACATCTTGTCTTGCACACCCTGGGGAGGGTAGAATGCATGTACACCGTGTCGGTGTACAGATGCTTTAATGCAGCGGCCCCACTCATTTAAGGCTTTTTCATTTAGGTGTGGGAATGATAACTAGAATCGGAATTGATCAATTTGATTCATATTTTCAGGATGTTAATTTCAGGAAATACGCCAGTCCGCTGTGCGCTAAGAAGAAGATTATTTTGGGGCAATTGATGGCATGAAAGCATAGTAAAGCGTGAATACGATTATGTCGTATTCATCAGTCTAATCCACTGATTGCAGTAATGTGAACACACAAAGGCAAACCCAAGGCAAAAGAGATGCATAAAAAAAAATTAAGTTGTGAATCGATTCTTAATCATAGAAAATAAGTGTCATGATTCGTTAACCCCAATTTTAATTGCAAACCTACTGGAGCGCCTGGGGCTGGATTCATTATCATCCCATGCTGGCTGTATTTGTAATTGTTCCTTTTTGATTTTTCTCTGGTAGCCCCGTTTGCCTCTTGCTAGGAGGAAAGGCAGCTTTAAATCATGGTCTTTAATGACAATCTGCACAATTAGCCCTGCTATTCACTGATTGATTGATTTCATTTGCTGCTTCGAGGGCTGTAATCAATAGTCGCTCACGTTGCTCTGCTCCTCCTGGAGGAGGTCAGCAGGGTCTGCCTCCTGCCACCTTCAGAGGAGGAGGAGTGGAGCAGGACGGGGAGGAGGAGGGGAGGACGGAGGCAGAGGCGGAGGATTAATGGAGAGATGGAGGGGAGAGAGTAAAGTTGGTGTATAGGACCTTGTTGTTTGATTTTCGTTCGAGATAGTGGGGCCAAAGAATGATGGGGAGTTGGATTCTATTAAATGGCCACTCTGCTATCAGCCTACCCTTTGGAACAGTCCTCTTTGTGGGCTGGTAGGCTGGTAGGCTCAACTATCCACACATCTGATTAGACACCCCCACATGTAGACCGGGTCGATTTTAAGGGCTAATCCTTAACGTTACACCTGGTGTTAAAATATGGGCTCTGTAAGGTAAACATGGATGTTTATTGATTCCGCCCCTCCCCACCCTATTATTGGATGCAATGACCCATCATCAGCTCATTGAGGGGACCAGTTCACCTTGGTGACCTGTCGGGGTTCATGTTGTGAGTGTGCCTGTTTGTGTACCTATGACCAGCACCCTTTTGTGTCATTGCAGCGTCTCATGTATTTCTTCAAGCTGGGGGGATAGCGTGCCTACAAGAGCAAGGGAAAAGAAAGGGAGCACAAAGGAAAACAGAGAGAGAGGGAAGAGAGGAGGAGAGGAGGAGAGGGGAAGAAGGAGAGGGATGGAGGCAGAGAGAGACTTGTGCATCACATAATCAATCCCGCGGTATCCGGATCATTCCGGTTGGCCGATGGCTCTCCATTTTTAAATCAATATAGTTAGTTACCCGTAGCTGTGTGTGTGTGTGTGTGTGTGTGTGTGTGTGTGTGTGGGGGTGTGTAGGCGTGTCGGGGTCCGGTACCAGGAGTGCGATGGTGCACGCAGATGGTGGTGATGTCACCTCTCTGGGGCCGCCAGCTCATGTGCGGTCCTCAGTCTCCTGCTTCCTAGCTTCATGTCCCTCCTCTCCTCCATTGAATGATGGGAAAGCTCTTAGATGTTCAGGACTGCACTTCATTTACTGTTTCCTACAAAATATAATACATAAACAAACAGTGTCAGTCAATCTGCCTCTTTCCATTTCTTTCTTTCTTTCTTTCTTTCTTTCTTTCTTTCTTTCTTTCTTTCTTTCTTTCTTTCTTTCTTTCTTTCTTTCTTTCTTTCTTTCTTTCCCCCCCCCCCCCCCTCCCCTCCCTCTCTATATAAGACTCCGCACTTCTGGCAAGAGGTCCGGCTGGCGGTTCCCTGTGTATATGTGGGCTTCCTTTCTGTGACGACACTTGAGGAATTCACACACACATCGACACACACACAGAAACGCACAATCTAATCACATTTGGAAAGTAATCTTATGAATTAATAAATGAATATGGCTTAAAACAATCTCTAAATGTGTGTAGTTTGTGTAATTTGTGTGTCTTTGTGTATCGTGAACATTTGTGTTTCTGTGTGCATACATATATGTGTTTGTGAGGTTGAGGAATGCTGACATTTGGTTTATAGCAGTTATACTTGTGAGAACACTGCTGGCAGGTCGAAAGGGGAGATGTTTGTTTCTCCCTCACTTACTCAGTTAATTCCTCTCTCTCTCTCTCTCACTGTCGCTCTCTCCCTCTTTCTCTCTCTCTCCTTCTGTCAAGTTAGAAAGAAATAATTTTCCAAAGTAGCCCACGGTTTTCTCACAGCATCAGTTACCTTCCTCTGATTGGCCGACACCTGGGCTGATGGTCACATGACAGAGAAATGTGTATTCAGGATTCTCTCTCTCTCACTTCCTCTTCCTCCCCCTCACCCTCCCTCCCGGCCTTTCCTAAGGCACTCTAAGATGACCACTCCTTTTCATATTTAAGTTGTTGTATTTCAATCTGTGTGACACAGTAGTGGACATATCAATCTTGATAATGAATCAAATTACAAACCGGTGTAACTTGATTAGACCATTTCCTGAACTCAAGATGCTGCCAGTCATGCAAAAAAATGAAGATTGAATTACTGTGGTCTCTTAAATCTCCAGTGATATACAATCTAACTTATTGCCCCACCCCAATCAGTCAGTTAGGATCAGTGAGATGAATTATTAAAGATTATTTATTCTATTATCTTTATTATCTTCTCCATTCTATTCTCTTCACTTTTCTCTTCTCCCCTTCCATCTGGTGCCATATTTCCTTCTTTCCTCACCTTGTCTCCTCTATTCTCCTGCCCTCCTTTCCCTCCACTCCCCTATTCTTCCTCTCCTCTCCTCTCCTCTCCTCTCCTCTCCGCCACTCTTCTATCCTTCCTGTCCTCTCCTCTCCCCTCCTATCTCCTTCTCCTCTCCTCCACTCTCCTATCCTTCCTCTCCTCTCCTCTCCTCTCCTCTCCTCTCCTCTTACTTTCCTCTCCTCTCCTCCCGGCTCTTCCTCTCTCAATACATCCTGATAGCTGTGACCGGGCCCTGGTCATGCCCATCAGTTGATCTTGGCTTCCCCGCGAGTCCCCAGGGTTTGTATGTCTCAATAGCTATCCACTTCCTGTCTGGATGACCTCATCCGAACCCAGCTGTCCAACACGACTCCCTAAATCAATAAGGAAATTAATTTAAAAAACCTGAATCTGAAACATGAAACGGCAGCACTCAGCGTCCCCGATTGCAAGCATTAGTTCCAGGCTTCTTTGCCACTTTTTAACAACACTTTTGTGGTTTAATGTTTTGGCAGCTAAATTATGCAAATGTCCCTCTTAAGAGATTAGCTAATTTGCATTTTCTCAAATCCAAACATTTGGGGTGGGAATCTGTAAAGATGATGGGTGTATTATTCTAAATCCATCTATTTTAACACAAACATTACATTATATTTGGCATTAATGTCAAGAAATACCGTAACAGAGAGGAAGAGAGACATGTGAGTGGGCTAGAGCGAGTGAGAGCAGATGTTGTTCCAAGATGGAGTGCATCGGAGGGTGAACTGGGAAAATGCAGTCTTACTTCAGGGCATCTGGGCGCACCAAAAACACATTCTGTCGTTTTTGTTACTGTGTTCCGTACATTTTGAGTAGCATTCTGAAAAGAGTGTGTGTGTGTGTGTGTGTGTGTGTGTGTGTGTGTGTGTGTGTGTGTGTGTGTGTGTGTGTGTGTGTGTGTGTGTGTGTGTGTGTGTGTGTGTGTGTGTGTGTGTGTGTGTGCGCATGATGTGATGTTACTGGTCCTGCAGATTCAAAGCCCAATAGTTCCAGGTTCAAACCCTATTGTCGGGGTAGAAATTGCCCTTTCTTTGCCCCCATGTTATACATTTTTAGGGCATTTTGGATAATTTCCAGTGCAATGCTATGGAATGTTGACCATCCAATTGGACCAATTTTCAAGCACTCCAATACAATCTGGACCTGCCATGATAATATAGAGTATAACACAGAAATGAACTCTTTAATCAAATATCTTTATTAACTCATACCCATAGGCAGGTAGGCTGCGAGGCAGGCTGCCCTATGACCTGACCAGCTCCTAACCTGCTCATTAATAACGGTCCTAAAATGCCACCCGCTGTTGCTTCCGATAAATGCCTATGCTAAATTACGAAATATTAGTAACTGCATTTAAATGCATTTGAGCAGCTTCTGGACGCGTGTGTGTGTGCGTGCGTCTGAGCCGGAGATAGGATGATGTGTGTCCTCTACTATCAACAGGGCAGAGTGAATTAGTCCATTGTCCGTTCATTACAGCCACTTCTGTGTGGACGACAGCAGCTGTTAATCTTGGCTCACAGCAACAGCGCTGGGCTCATGGAACACACACACACACACACACACACACACACACACACACACACACACACACACACACACACACACACACACACACACACACACACACACACACACACACACACACACACACACACACACACACCACTTGGGCCTTTAGATCCATGAAGCGCTAACTGGTTTAGCTCCTATCAGTGGTTCCCTCTGTGTGTCCTTTATGACTGCATGTGGATGGCTCCTCGCGTGTGTGTGTGTGTGAGTTGCGGAGATAGTGGTCTCCTTCACGGCCCAGAACACAGGCCACATTGAGGGTAGTGGTGGTCCCGGTGGTGTCATGGGACAGATGAGTCGCTCCCGGCCCGGCGCCTTTGACCCGCCGCGGGTGACTCAAGGCGCGGAGACTTCCCCATCGGGGGCCGTGACACGGGAAGAAAGACTCAAGGCTCAAAGTCTAGCGGTCGCGACCGGCACGCCAGGCTGCCGCCGACTTCATGTTCCGGTCACATTGCTCCTTTTAATTCTCCACTGAAGTTAATCCTTTTTATAATCGCTATTCAATCATTGCGTTGAATTGATTTGACAGTGGGTGAATTGTTATAGGTTCAAGGAGTCCATCTCCCTGTCTGTCTATCGGCGTGTCTGTCTGTCTGTCTGTCGGCGTGTCTGTCTGTCGGCGTGTCTGTCTGTCTGTCTGTCGGCGTGTCTGTCTGTCGGCGTGTCTGTCTGTCGGCGTGTTTGTCTTTCCTGTCTGTCTGTCTGTCCTGTCTGTCGGCGTGTCTGTCTGTCGGCGTGTATCTGTCTCTCCCTCTGTATCTGTCTCTCCCTCTCTCCATCTCCCTGGTCTCTGGTCTCTGTGGTCTTAAGTCTCTTTTTGGTCTATGTGCCTCCTTGCGTCTGTACTCACCCCCTCTCCCCCCCCTCCCTCCTCCCTCCCTCCAGCTGGGATGTCCTGAGGGGACCCCCGCGGGCCCCAGAGCAGGGACGCGCTGATGGGACCTGCTGCGCCGCCATGAGCCTTCAAGACGGCGGCGGCGGTGGCGCCAACCTGGCGGCGGCCGGCGGCAGCATGCGGCGCCGGCTGGAGGACCAGGAGCTCACGCTGCGCGTCTACCCGGGCCCCCTGGCCGAGGGCACCATCTACTGCCCCGTGGGCGCCCGCAAGAGCACCAGCGCCGCCGACGTCATCGCCGGCGTCATCGAGCGGCTGCGCCTGGAGCGCACCCAGTGCTACGTGCTCGCCGAGGTCAAGGAGTTCGGCGGCGAGGAGTGGATCCTGAATCCGGGCGACTGTCCCGTGCAGCGCATGATGCTGTGGCCGCGCAACGCGCTGGAGAACCGCGGCGGGCTGGGCAGCGGCGAGGACTACCGCTTCCTGCTGCGCGAGAAGAACCTGGACGGCTCCATCCACTACGGCGGCAGCCTGCAGATGTGGCTGCGCGTCACGGAGGAGCGGCGCCACATGGTGGAGCGGGGTTTCCTGCCCCAGCCCGCAGGGAGCCAGCACCCGGCGGACCTGTGCGCCCTGCCGGAGCTGACGGAGCGCGCGCTGCTGGAGAGCCTGCGGGCGCGCTTCCGCCAGGAGAAGATCTACACGTACGTGGGCAGCATCCTCATCGTGGTCAACCCCTTCCAGTTCCTGCCCATCTACAACCCCAAGTATGTGAAGATGTACGACAACCACACGCTGGGCAAGCTGGAGCCGCACATCTACGCGGTGGCGGACGTGGCATACCACGCCATGCTGCAGCGCCGCAAGGACCAGTGCATCGTCATCTCCGGGGAGAGCGGCTCGGGGAAGACGCAGAGCACCAACTTCCTGATCCACCACCTGACCGCCCTCAGCCAGAAGGGGTTCGCCAGCGGGGTGGAGCAGACCATCCTGGGGGCGGGGCCCGTGTTGGAGGTGAGGAGCTGTGATTGGTTGATTGTTTTTTGTGTTTGATTGTGTCAGTAGGGGAGGATGTGTGGGATTGCACTGTATTCGAATGCAAAAGGAGAAATGGCGACTGGAGGAGTGCTTTCAGGCTCAGCTGAGGAAATAATCGTAAACTCAAACAGGAACATCAGTGGTTTAGCATCGGGATTCGTGTTAGCGTTAAGATCGTGTCCTCAGCAAACGAGCGAGGCCCAACATTAGTCAGAAGTCATTAGCCGGCTGCCTGCCATGCCGCTGTGAGTCGCTTCGACTTCGGTCAGGACAAGGAACATAAAAATCTGTTGAGGACAAGAATACTCCTCAGCCCGGGGCCCTCCGAGCTGTAACCCCCCCGGGGGCCAACGGTAAAACACTCCACAGCCAAGGTTCCCTATCCACAAAGAGGGGCTGCAGTTTAGCTCTAATGTAGTAATCGAACCACGCACCCTGAGCCTATGCTGGATCGACTCTCTCTAGAGTGCAGGAAAGGTGGGTGCGCCATAAGCTGTGGCTCGGCTCAGTGGGGACCACTGAGCTCGTTCATCAGTGAGGAGGAGAGGTGGCTGAAGACACTGACAATCCTAGGATTTAAAATAATGTGGGGGGTTTTCACCCCGATGGCTGGAATGTCATTTTCTTTCCTTTTTTTTAAATGAGGCGTGAAGCAGATTACTGGAATGCCTGCGCCTGCGGAGCCTATATTTATCTTAAGCTTGGCCACGTATGATTTTTATGTTTATTATTTGACCCAGAAACAGGGAATTTGCGTTGAAAATCCAATCCCTGGAATTACAATTTCAGTTGGTGGAAAAATTTAACAAACGACTGGAATGCTGGTTAATCCTGGTCTGGATTATGAATTAATAGTGGATTATGGATTACAGAATCAGTCACTGGGAATTTAATATTCCCGGCAGGAGAGAAGGTTTGGCTTCATACTGCCGTCATCGCTGGCTCTGATTTATCTGTTGATTTATGGCGGCCATTTTGGCCTGAAATTTACACCCGTCTTTTAGGGGAAGTACGTAGCTGTCATGACACAATGTGTTCTCCCCGTGTGCACTACTGCAGAGTCAAACAAGGCTTCAGCCGGAGCCATTTATAGTTTCACCGTGCAGTACGCTCCTCTATGCCCTGATATAAATGAGTTTTATTTCATCTTATTATTCTTGATGTATTTATATAACATTTGGTGTTTATGCAAAGTTTGACTGACCGTGAAGTCTGAGACATGTCATTCAGTAGCACAAAGGAGTTAGGCAGTGAACGCAGAGACAGGTCATTAAGGAGCAGGTAGGAGTTAAGCAACTAACACAGAGACAGCTCATTAAGCAGGTTGGGGTCAGACAGTACAGAGACAGCTCATTAAGAACAGGTAGGGTCAGACAGTAAAGATACAGCTCATTAAGCAGGTTGGGGTTTGACAGTTAATACAGACACAGCTCATTAAGGAGCATGAATGCGTTGAGACAGTACCAGTGCGCCAGTACAACCCAGTTACAACCCAACTCTGGTGGTGAGTCCCACTGTCCCAGAGAGGAGACTGAACGTAAACTCCTTATGGTTGACAGTGATGCCTGAATAACCAGCAGAGGTGCCGCCTCACCCTTCAATGCTGCAGCTCTGCGCAGAAGAGGAGATGTGTTTAGAGATCAGGGAGTACTTAGTCTACAGGGGAGGCCATTTCAGCTCACCTGTCAGCTATGTGCCTGTGCGTGCACTGCTGAGCATCAATGTCTTTGTGTTTGTGTGTGTGTGTGTGTGTGTGTTGATGTGTGTGTGTGTGTGTGTGTGTGATTTTGGTAGGACATCCGCATGGATGCCTTTTGCTATGTTTATGTGTTTTTGTGTGTGTTTGTTCCTCATAAATAAGCTGTCTGAGAGGAATTTCAGTCCTAGAATAGTGCAGTAGTTTTTCATCACAGTGTGGTACACAGAAGCACCGCATATACACAAGAAACACACAAGCATATTTACACTAGCCAGCTTTTAATAGAAATGTCCATAAATTGGGCCAAGGGCACCGCAGCCCCACTGGGAAAAATGTCCAACATTTAGAGACTGTGTGCGGAGGAAGTACAAAAGCAGAAGATAAACACACACACACACACGTACACACACACACACATACACACACACACACATTGTGTGAAGCGTGTGGTCAACGGCAAACAAAAGAGGAGGAACAGTGGCTATTTTAGCCCTGCTGTGAGTCAGTGTGTAGGACGCTAGCTAGCAGGTACCATAGAGACAGTGCAGAGCTAGCTCTTGCTAACGCCCGCGGCTTGGAGGCTGAAACTAGCTGGAGCGTTCCGGAGCCGACCGCTTCAGAAGGTGTACATCTGCACACCGCGTAATTAGCATGCATTCTCACGCATAAAAAAAAACATTGTGTATACTAACATGGGCCCCCTGAGCAAGAGTGCACTTGCCACCCTAGAAGTGAACACACTGTATTGTAAAACACAGATGCACGCACATTCAAGCGTACAGGAACACACACATAGGCACACAGGCATGCACGTGGTCACGCACACGCACTCGCCCACACAAGCACAACCATCTCTGTGTTTGACATTGACATTGGCCTGGATGTGTCCGGCTCTTGTCAGTGTAAATCCACTGCGGTGAAGACGATAAAATGTGACTTTAGCTGTCTTCGAAGGTCACCGCAGGACGCATAAACAATGCCCTGAGCCAGCAGGAGTCCGACACCCTGGCCACTAAGCTACGCCGTCCTAGGATACATGGATTAGAGCTGGAGTGTGTGTGTGTGTGTGTGTGTGTGTGTGTGTGTGTGTGTGTGTGTGTGTGTGTGTGTGTGTGTGTGTGTGTGTGTGTGTGTGTGTGTGTGTGTGTGTGTGTGTGTGTGTGTGTGTGTGTGTGTGTGTGTGTGTGCGCATGGCTCCGTGGGTGTGCATGGCTCCTGCAGTGCCTCTGAAGCAAACAGCAGTAAAGCCACGTGGAAAAAACAACCCAAGCGCGCGTGTGCGTGCGTGCGCGCGCGCGCGTGAGTGTTACGTCACTCAGGACAGAGATGTTATTCAACAGCCGACCTGCCCCCCCACCCAACCCCCCCCCCCCCCCTCCGCTTCGCTCTGGAATCGTAACTTTCCATAAAGACCGGCTCTTTAATAACGTATCGCAGATGGCCAGTCACTGCTGCAGTGGCGTGTAACCGGAGCGGCGGTTAGGACCGGGAGCGAGGGGAGCGTCGAGGGCCGCGAGGCTGGGATCAGGATCCCCTCGACGGGGAGACAGCTGGACTCCTGGGGGGGAAGAGGACCAGCCGTAGCCCCCCCCTAGTCCCAACCCGGTGTGATAACGTCGTTGTTTTATGCGTCCAAACGCCCGATGTACTGTAGCTCTCACAGATGTCCCTCTACAGTGAAGCCTCTCTCTGCGGAAGAAACGGATGTAGACACACACACACACACCGTAGAGTATAGGCTTGTATGTAACTCTGTTGGAGAACTCACAGGTTCAACGTTTGAATATTTTCAAGAGTTTTCTTTTGCAATCATGATTCAAGGTTATTATTGTCTTTTTGTGGCCAGGCCAGGGCTGTGACCCAGAATGTAAAACAGTAGGTTCTAATAAACCCAACGTCCAAATGGCTGTCTGTTGTGATGAGGGATGAGGTCATATTATATATATATTTTGGTCCTTTTTGGTGGGTTTAATTAAAACTCTTCTAACCCTCCTCATTCTAGGAAGGATGAGACATTTTCTGTTAAACCCATCAAAGCTGACCAACGTTTGGAGTCCAGCTTTTGTCTAGACGCTGGTTGCTTCAGAGAGACTGTCGTAATTCAACTTGTTTTCCCAGCCTTCAGTCTTCAGTGTATGAATGAATCCTTGAACCCAAACTCCTAACTTCATACTCGATGACAAATCGCGATGGCAAACACAAAGCACACACATGTGGGGAGTACATTCTGGTCCTGGATGTTTTTTTTAACACAACCGACTCACCAAAAGGCTAAAACCCTTGCGCAAAAAATACATTTTAAAGAACGGGAGCAAACCCAGACAGAGCAACCCTACAGTATATGACAACTATTACCCTTTTGTTCCTTTAGATTAATAGGTTTAATCATAAGTGCATTCATATAGTGAGGAAAGAAATGACCCATTAAAGACCAGGTGGACGAGGAGGCCGACGGCCATGTTGGTACAAAGAGAGCCCGGTTATACCTCTGGGCCTCGGCTCACACACGGTGACCAATCAAAAGATTCAACCATCATGAATGTACGTCTTTGTACTTTCCTTCCCCTGCGCATTTGCTTCCAGCCACCGACCGGCCTTCCCTTCTCTCACGCCTCCTTTGAATCAAAAGTATTTCCAGAATGGTTGAGCTGTAGTACGTCAGCCTGCGCTCCTCCTATAGCTCATAACATGCCCGGGTGTGGCTGCACCCGAGGCCTCCATAAACCAGCCGGCTTACGGAGGCTCGGCCCAGCGATCTTAAGAGGACGGGCCGAGCTGTGGTGCTGGTGCTGGCGGTGGCGGTGGGGTAGGGGGGCTTCACTGGGGACCTCTGGTGACCCTCCGGGGCCCTCGTTAGGACCGCCCTTTGTTCTCGGTGGTGTGGGGCCGGGGGCCTCCACCACCAGCAGCAGATGGTTCCATCCAGATGCTCTTAACCATGCCCCAGGGGACATAGCTCGTCTCCCATGGGTGAGATGGATGGGTTCAGGTAGTGTCTCTCCCTCTCTCCACCCCCTGGCTGAACTGTGTGTGTGTGTGTGTGTGTGTGTGTGTGTGTGTGTGTGTGTGTGTGTGTGTGTGTGTGTGTGTGTGTGTGTGTGTGTGTGTGTGTGTGTGTGTGTGTGTGTGTGTGTGTGTGTGTGTTAAAAGGTATTAGGGGTTAAGTAGTGCGCTAAGTGTGTGTGTGTGTGTGTCTCTCTCTAATTTGCTGGCGAACACCTGAAACCACAAGTACAATAATAGACCCCGCGATTGGCCACTCTCATCTCAATTGGTTTAATAGTTCAATTCAAATGATTTGCTCGAGTTGGCAAAGCCATCCCTGGGTAATGCTGTGAATGGCACCCAGTGTGTACTCGGCATGCAACGGCAGCCATTCAAACTCCAACAACTTTGTTGTTGTTGTTTTTTTTATTGTTCACGAATGAAGTACCACCTTTCTGCAGGTACACGTGTATTGCGACGTACAGTTCCAGAAGAAGCATCTCGGACTGTCTTTGTCTCATTAGGTGACGTGAGGAAGCTTTCATCGGCCCCTTTATGAACTGATTCTTAGCCACTAAAAGCTTAACAGGACGACCGCACCGTCCGTACCCAAACGGCATGGTTGCTGCCAAGAGCCTTCAGTAAACGCTCTCACGTATCCTCTCTAATGTATTTATTACTGTGATGGATGATGTGTGTTGAGCAAACGTATGGCCCTAGCATAGCATAGCTTAGTATAGCGTAGCATAGCGTAGCGTTCCGTCTGAGCCACCTCTTTAACAGATGATAACAGCCAAACTCCAGAGCTCCACACGTCCGTGTCCTCCTACGCTAATCTGCCGGCTCCGTTCTGAGTCAGACCACTTTAATGTATTGTGTGTCCTCACACACAGACTATAGATACATCTGGGCTTTTCTCAGAAAAGGAAAAGAGTGAACCTTTCCCAAACACATGGTGGAATAGTTGAATAGGTCCTGTTTGCGAGTGGTTAGTTTGGGATAATAGTTGAGCCCACCCCCTACCTCCACTTAGATAGCTATCTAGCTAGCGTGGGCTTGTTTGGGATGAACCCTTAGCCTTCCTTCCACCACCTCCCTGTAGCCTCTTGTTAGCACTCCCATCCCTATAATCTCTATAATCCGCCCAGTGTATTCCCGCAGATGCACACACACACACACGCACACACACACACAAACATCTGTTCCCTGGATTATCCTCATCCTCTTGCAGTTCAACTCTGGAACATTCCCTCCTCTCTCAAGAATCGGTCTTGAGAGTCGTTTGTGTGTGTTGTGAGATAGAGCAGGCAGTTGAACCCACTGAGACATTTGTTCGTCACACATTCAACCTGGACAAGGTTCAATATGCTATCATCGTCGGACACAGATTCTGGCAGCTGCATCCTTTCAGCAGCCGGCGTTTTTCTGTGAATTTCTGTTTCGCTGCTCATGAACCCCCAATTTGTGTCCTTACAATCTCACGTTTCTCTCATAATTGCTTGTGAAAGGCCTTAATCAGAAAAATGTGTTAGTTTGGGTAACCATTTAGAGTGTAGCGTCAGCCCTACATGCTACGAAGCCCACACATGCTACATGCTACGTTGCCCACACTAGGCGGGGTTTTGTAGTCGACATGGATTTAGCGCAGACATCATTATTGCTTAAGTCCCCCATATTAAGTAAGTGTTGATGTGTTGCTATGGAGACCAAGCGTGTTCTCTGTATTTTAACTAACAGTTTATGGAGGTAGATGATATGAACCCTGATGTCTGGTTCCTCTGACGTTTTGCGGTATAAGGCCAATAAAAAATCCCAAGCAGCAGATGAATCACTAAGAGAGAGTCGCCGTTTGAAGTTAACCAGGAACAATCCTTCATCTTAATTTTGGAAAGTGAACTTGTCTCTTTCATAGTAATATTGTGAGTCATATTTTATTACTCTATTACCTGGACTACAGGAGAGCCCCCAGTCGGGCTCACTCTCTGGGTTTGAATCCCCGCATTGGCTCGCCTCTTGAGATCACCCTTATCTCGGAAGTTAACATTATGGTTCTCTCTCAGTCAGGCCTCGAGACGGTTGAATGCATTTACAATTTGGGCATTTAGCAGACAATTTTATCCAAAGCGACTTACAATGGTTCACACACGCAAACTCACACACCGACGGCGGAGTTTACCACACCGGGCGATAGCCAGCTCATCAGGAGCAGTCAGGGTGAGGCGTCTTGCTCAGGGACACCTCGACACTCGTTCTACCTCCTGTGCTACTAAGTAATATTTGGATTGCCTTTCCAAATATGAATAATTTCTCATGAGGCTAGATGTACGCAGTACAGTTGGATAAATTGTCTTGGATAAATTGTCTGATAATTGACTAAATAGTAAGACAAAAACAAAACGTTCTGTGATGAAGTATGTGCATCAAATCATAGCTTGTTTTAAGATGCAGTGTGTGATTACTGTAGAGATGAAACGTGACTGTCAAAGCCCCTGTGCATCATCTTCCTGAGGCGCTTCCCTGGTAGACCCCCGGTAGATTAAGTCCCAGCCTGTGAGAAGGGGAATTGACGGCTTAAGTAGTCCTGATTCAATCACAGCTCGCTTACGTGGCGTCGGTCAGAGACAAGGAGGAGATGGACGAGCGTCCGTGAGAGTGAAGGAGCAGACATCTGGACACAGAGGAACCATGAAGCTAACTAGATCATCACTAACCGCCCTGGACGCCTAACCGCAGTCTAGATCTTTCTCTGTATGTATCGATTGCTGCCCTCCCTCCACCCATGCCCGACTGTGGTGGAAATATGAATCGTAATGTTTACATAAAATGATATACAAATTGCATAAACCTTGTTTATATAATTACTAATCATTCAAGTATTTTGTTTACATTCTCCTTGCTCCTAGAGGTGTCTCCCTTCCTCTCTCTATTTGAAAGGTGTTATGGTAGTTTGCATGACACCACAAAGTCTGATACTAATCTACTGATACTAGTCTTGGATGTGTCGATTCCTTACCCATCTTGCATCTCACATCTCACAGACATGTCCACTTTCCCCCATCGTGTATTAAAAATGTATTTTCTCTCTCTCTCCCGACGTGGCCAATCCTTAGCCCTCCACAATGATCACTCCCCCTCACCTTTTGCTTTCTTTGATGTTTTGTGAAAGGTTCCCCATAAGAATGATGTACAGCCATTGTCTTATTGAAGATGTGCTTGGCAAATTGCTGCCTCTATCTTCCCATGATCATGCTTCAAAAACCAATCAAATACTTTTCTGTCAAGAAGTGCCCTAAAATAAGTTATTCTTCATCACCTCCTCAGGTTTTTATTTTTTGCCTTGTGTTTGAAGTGATGGTTTTTCATGTGGATACACTTGGTGAACCTGTGTTCTAAAGCTGCTCGGTGGACTGAGTTAACCTACCTCTCTGAATATACATTCATTTGCATTTCTATGATTCTTTTTCATACCACAGTTGGTCACTTATAAGGCATGAAACACACATACACACACACTCTCTAACTCGCATGCATGCGCCTTGCCTTGCCTTCGGCCTTCACCAAATGGAGCAAGGTCTTCCCTCTGTACTTTGAGTCCGCCTGCACTTGACCACTCCACATTTAGCCCAGTGCTTGGTTTGCCTGCAGTGCAGAGGTCTGTGATTTAAGTGCTTTAATTACAGCGGCGTGCCCGTAAAATGTAGCTTCCACACAGACTAACTGACACACTGATGGATGGATGGATGGATTGTACAGAGCTGTCGTGTTTGTGTCTGCTCTGTAGCTCTGCTGTATAGAGACATCAAAAAGAGAAACACACAAGTAGAAATAGAAGGAAGAAAAGTCTTACGGGCGATGTATCGGGAAAGGGTGAACGTCGTTGTTCCTGGAAAGTTATGGAAGATTTTAGGCTCACCCAGGTGTAGCTGATGCGTCAGGCTTAGATGCCGCGGTGGTTGCTTTGTGGTGGCAGTGTATTGCTACCTGCTTTATCCTCTTGCGCCTGGGTTCTCGTATTCTTCATGTGTTTGTCAAGTGCAGGCCTTTGAGGCACCGTCGGAGCCAAACAAAAGATGGCCTAATCTACGACTTTACTTTCTATTCACCGAAAGGTGAAGGCGTACAAGTTGGTACAGGTGGCTTTTATCTTGCACTCTCACAAAGTAGAATACGGATCACCTCGTCAAACATACACAAGCAGTCCGGGGGTGTTGAATTAATGCTGTTGTGTTGGTATGAATGGACGGATGAGTCTGTCACTCTGTCTGGTGACGTGTGCCGTTGAGTGCTATTAGAATGGCAGGTGGAAAGCTACACATAGTTAAACGGGTACAGGGTATCAGGCCTCACACTGTTTCACTGAATTAAGGAGACATCATATCGTCATCATTTCTTTGGAGTACAAAACTATTTGGACTGCGAAAAGACTCAACACAAAGGCGATATCAAAACCATGATATTGAAATAGTGCTGATCCCTACTTTCTTTAAAAAATGATCAACCCTATCATCCACATTTCCCTCCACCCGCTATCCCGTCACCGCCGCTATTCAGCCCTCCACCCACACCTCCTCCGTCCTCTGGCAGGGAGGTGTAATGGAAAACAAGTGGGCAGTAGGATGCACTAGATGGAGTGATGTAATGATGAGGAGAGAAGTCTTCAAGTGTGAGGCTTGATGTCCTGTACACTCTGAACAATCTACGAGCACTCAGTGGTAGACGGAACCATTCAGTTACACCAGAGAGAGAGAGAGAGAGAGAGAGAGAGAGAGAGAGAGAGAGAGAGAGAGAGAGAGAGGAGAGAGAGAGAAGAGAGAGAGAGAGAGAGAGAGAGAGAGAGAGAGAGAGAGAGAGAGAGAGAGAGAGAGAGAGAGAGAGAGAGAGAGAGAGGAGAGAGAGAGAGAGAGAGAGAGAGAGAGAGACTTCCTTCCCCAGAAACTGAATAAAAAGGGGGGTAGGGGGAGGAGAACATGTGAGAAGAAGGTTGGAGGTTTTTACTCTAAATAATGGAGAGCAAGAGGGAGTCATTTCAAAGGCAATGCGATCCCCTGGTGCCCCCAATTTCTTCTTCTGAGGGGTTAAGGCAGACTTCCAGCGCTGTGAGGTTTGGCTCCTCGTGCGACGGCCTGCTGAGCAGCACGCCGCGGCTCAGACTCCTGCGGAGACCGTGTTGTTTTCTGTTGTGTTGAAATGAGGTTGAGCATGAGGGGAATCACTCGGCAAAGAGGATCATGCAGTATCTACATAATTATTTGCGTCTGCTACCGTAAGGTAATATTAGCGAATTAAAGATCCCACTAATGGGAATAATATTATAATATCTTCTCAATGCAGAATATACATGAATGTATTCTCTATATCGCGAGGGCTTTTATTTTGGAAATGTATATTTTCACTAATCCACACCGATACGACATTTCATCCATATAGTGTCCGCCAGTCTCACCACCATCTCCCCTTGTTCACAAAGCACCAAAACAAAGTACGGTGGTCTGGAATGCCTTTGGAGTTTCCCCCCGCGTCCCCCTGGGCCGCGTGTTTAAGGTGTTTTTTAACTGGCCAGATCTGTCACAGCGCAGGGTGTTTACAGCTTCCTGTAGGTGAACAATAAACACCAGCTCCACTTCCTCCTCCATGCACCCAGTGGCATCACAGTGGTGGTGCCGCCGGCCCCCAGGCTAGGGGGGGGGAGGAGAGGCCCTTTACTGGGAAGCCACCATGTGAGGGCCAGTGAGCTCAGTCTCTGAAAAGCAGGTTGAGTCATCTCGGAGTCCAGCAGTCCTGCTGTGTTACAGCCAGAACCTCCGGGGGGCGATGGCCAAGAGAGAGACTGGGCCGGACACAGAAAGGGGCGGAGTTACACGTGGTTTCCTGATTCGTTACAGAGAGTTTAAGTCGAAGGAAATCATTAGTGCGAGTGGATGACGCTTTCAAAAGGGATTAATAAGAGATGGATTCGAATGTGTGCGTTTCTACAGTGGCCAGTCAACACGGTGTTGATGTGAAACCTTTACAGACACTTTATTACTGTTTCCTTCTGCTGACACACTAACAGATCCCCAACTCCAGCCACATTATTGGTCAAAACAAACAAAGTGAAACACCCGTTCACCCAGATCTGGGCTCGTCTGCCATCAGACTTGAGATAATAATCTTAAATCGGATCCTCCATGCTACATGACATGCTACATGAAGCTGTACTTTTCTTTGGATTAAAGAGTCAGCTGAAGGACTAAATAGTTAATCCTAGTGTCGCTCACGTTTCATGAAATAGAGGAAGGAGGGGAACGAGCGGTTGGCCACAGAGGACCGGTTTCCTCATCTGTTGGCTACAATTAGTGTAGTAGAAACACAAAGTGTGCACTATGCAACCGTCTCATAGAGACATAGAGGAGGGTTTAAAGAGGAGGAGATGGATGGCATGATCAGAGGGCGTAATGAGGAGAGAGAGAGAGAGAGAGAGAGAGAGAGAGAGAGAGAGAGAGAGAGAGAGAGAGAGAGAGAGAGAGAGAGAGAGAGAGAGAGAGAGAGGAGAGAGAGAGAGAGAGAGCGAGAGGAGAGAGAGAGAGAGAGAGAGAGAGCGAGAGAGAGAGAGAGAGAGAGCGCGCTTTAGTTGGCTTGCAGAGAGACAAAAAAGCAGGAGTATAGGGTGCCAACCTTGCAGTCAGAAAAAAAGCCAAATGCGTCTCAACTGTGAGCTGCTGGGACCCCGCCCCCCTGCCTTTTCCCCTTCCTGATGGAGGGCAGATAAGGCAGGAGGAATGCTGGGGACCCCTTAATTGAATCAGTTCATGCTATTTCCACTGTTCCCGCCGTATGGCTAATTCAACTTCCGCGCGCCTTCCTCCACCGGGTCGGCTGGTAACACAATACAATCTGTGAGCTCTGAGATGGGCTGATAACGGCTGCAGGACCGGGCCCTGGGTCCGGCTCTCTCCCACTGTTGAGCGTTAGCGACGGTTTCACCAAGTGGCTCTCGGGGAGCTGGGGAGAGCAGGGTTTGGATTGGGTAACGGGCAAGTTGGCTTTATAAGCTGCAATAAGAAAACGGGGATAAAACCTTCCATATGTGTTTAATAAATGTCGAGGCTCTTTTGCAGGGATAAAGTCGTGATTTCATGGGGTTCGTGTGCGTTAGCTTTTTAACATTCGGGGGGGAATTTAACCCGCTCCCTATTTTACAAGCTATTGTAAGCTTAGCAACCTAACATAATGGCACGTATCAAATGTTAACCTTTTATAGATGGTCTGTGCGCCAAAATATGGGAGGGATTGTGCATTGGAAAGGAAATGTGTATGACTGTTGTGGGTTGCTGTAGCTCTCAACTCTTTTTATTTGCCATACAAGATGGAAGGCCAAAGATTAACTGAACTGATATTTGAGATTGTAATGGATGTGAGTTATTAATGCATAATGTAATTGCCTCAAATAGCTCGGTCAACGGAAAACAAGTATGGACTTTCCTTTACAATCATAAACAAAGTGAGTAGTGTGCAGTCTTGCATCAATTCTAGTGGGTCAATTATTTTTTCTAACTTGGAGTTGAATTCGGTCTTCAGTCGATCACCATCTAGAGATGAATCATATTTTCTAGATCGTCAGGCTTTTCCGTTGGCCTTTACCAGAGGCGCCCCACCCCCCTGAGATTAGCTCTTCAACTGAATTTAGCCTGAGGATTCTCCGCTCTCAACACCCTGTCAATCACGCCACCCGGTGTCATGGGCCCCCCTCTAGGCCGGCCCCTTCCTCCAACTTTACAGCTGTAGCATGTTAGCGAGCTAACTGCATTGAAATCCAGTTAGCCTGTGGCACAGTGAAGCCCCTGGATTCTCTAAACGGTGGTTAGAACCACACCACGTTCATTGAATGTACAACTGGCTAGCCCTTAGTTTATTTGGCCTGTTCAAACGATTTGTTGTTTAAATCCAATACTATGCCCACGTTACTAATCGCAATGTCATTTTCTGTCCTAAGCAGGAGGACAGAAAATGTCAGCAGCAAACTGCTGACTAGTCAACTGGGAAACCAGTTGACTGCAGGAGGAGAAATCACACACACGCACACGTTTCTCGCTGTCTCTTGTATCCTCACCCTGGCGCTTCTCTTCTGCTACTTTTCATCCTGCTCATCAAAACCTTTGAATTCTCTCACAGTCCACGGGCTCCCAGAACCGCACTTAATGCTGCAGCGATCAATCATAGCCATGCAAGGCGTGACGCCCCGTCTGTCATGGCATCCTCTCCTCTCCTCCTCTCCTCCTCACCTATTCTCCCCTCTCTCTCCTTCTTCTCTCCCCTCCTCTTCCTTTTTACTCTCCTCATGTCCTCTCCTCTCCTCTCCTCTTCCCTCTCCTTCTCATCTCCTCATCCCTTCCTCCTCTCCTCTCATCCACCCCCCATCCCTCTGTTAACACACACACATACACCTACACATACACATATACACACACACGCAGTCACCATGATCATGTTGTGGCAGGGGTGTGGGCTGCTGACTGCACAGGGAAGGGAGGGAGAGAGTGGGTGAGAGAGGGGGTGAGGGAGGGGGTGAGAGAGGGGGGAGAGAGAGAGGGGGAGAGGGGGAGAGGGGGAGAGAGAGGGAGAGAGAGGGAGAGGGTGAGAGTAGGTTGAGGGACAGAGGTTTATTGGACTTGTGTGTTGAGTCTTTCCTGTGACCAATGGGATCCAGATGTGGCCCCTGCTGCCTGCTGGTGACAACAGCACGTTTGAGAGAGAGAGAGCGACAGAGGCAGAGACTGGGCTGCATGCTATCAAGGTGCTCGGTCATATTCATCTCCTGGTCCATTTCTTTTCATCTTTACCTCCTACTTTGAGGGTGTGTGTTAGATTCCAACCATCGCATATTTGTGTGTAGGTGTGTGTGTGTGTGCGCGCGTGCGTGCGTGTTTGAGTGTGTGTGTGTGCGAGAGAAGAAAGGATAACTTGAGATGAATAATACACCATCCTCCTCCTCTTCGTCCGCTGGGCTCTGCCGGGACATCTGACACCACCTCGCTCCTTACCACACAAAAACATATCCTCCCCTGGTCAAGGTGCCAGACATTATCCAGGTCAACTGACGCATTCCTTGAAACCGCAAACAAGAAAGCGTTTTGTTTTTTTCAACAAATGTTTTGTCACACCCCCAACACACAGTTGCACAACTCTTGTGTTCGCTCTGGCCTCCTGTGATTTTTTTTGTGAATGGGATTTTCTTCCCGGACAGTCAAGAGGTACTCTTGGTCAGCTCATTCATTTCAACACTATCCCACTGTGGTCTAATAAACTATCAATGATAGTATAAATACTAGCTTTTATTTTTACTTCTCCTGTAATTCCCCATCGAAGTGTATGCAGCATACTGCTGGGGATCCAGGCCAACACACATATACTTGTGGTGAAGTTTTTATTTTATATACCTTTTGAAGCTGCTGCTACAACCGTTTTCCTCATTCACTCTCTGGTGTCATCTATTTAGCTGGGCTCAAACGTTCTTTATTGTGTGCAAATAAAAACCCAATAGATAAATACTGGGCATTTTTACAACTGCTAATAGTCCGTAATCCAACAGTGGCTTACTGCATTCCAGTTGTAAACTTTTATCTCGGCAATCCTCGGTTATTAGCCTACCCATGCTAACCGCTAGGCTAACCGCTAACATCCTCCACATTAAAGGGGACTCGATGGCAGAGTGTGACTTAGGAGGGAGGAACCGCCGGCCTCCAACCAGATCCACATGTGAGAGCAAATGAAGAGTTCAAGAGATACAAAGACCCTCAGTTTTTGCTTGGTTATGTTCTGAGTTACATTGTGGTACCATTAAGATGCAGATCAATTGTTGGTTAAGCCTCAGCTGAAGTGGAGTTAGTCTGCCTAGTGTGCCGACTGTAGTTATCCATTCATTATGGGAGCTGAGACACAAGCTCCTCCACATCAAGGCTTTGAGAGAAATGCTCTCTAACCTCTGGTGGGTGGTGAGCATGTCATGCATTTCGTGCTTATTCATTATTCATATCAAGATTTTGTTTATGCTATGTGCTGCTAGAATAGTGTTGGATAATATCCGTCCGGATGCTGGAATAATTCTACCTCTGCCTGATCTCCACCAAACCGCCTCGAAAGCTAGCTAGCCCTAGCCTCGCCTTTCCAGCCTTTGAGTCCCCCGCTAGCCCTGACTCTGTAACCTCAAGCACTTATGTAACCGTACACCCCTCAGTGCTCCCTCCGCACCCCCTTTTCTCAGAAATGGGGGCGCCTCACGGCCTGTCCTCATCCTCTCCTGGGCCTTTGATGTGGGCGGAAGAAAGAGAATCTCTATATTTTAGAAAAGGGAGAGAGGGAGAGCGAGACAAACATGCAATGTTTAGGACGGCATCGGGGAGGTGATGCCCACACACACACACACACACACACACACACACACACACACACACACACACACACACACAGACACATAAAGGCACGCATGTATGTACACAGACACATACAGGCACGCAAGCACACAGACACATGCGCAAGAATGCACACGCACACACACGCGCACACACACACACGCACACGCACACACATACTTGCACACATTGTGCGCACATGTGCACGGCTGTCTTGCCATGTGAAGCAGAGCTGCGACTGCTAGCCGAGGAGGCGGAGGGATTTCATGGAGTTCAGAGGCTAGAGCGCTACGGAGTCGCGCGTCTGTTATTAGGAGGTATAATGTGCCAGCCTGCTTTGCTTTGACATGCTACAGTTGTTTAATGAGGCAGAAAAATATGCTTAGTGTCTAACGACTAACACCCTGCCTGGCCTGGAGTGTGTGTGTGTGTGTGTGTGTGTGTGTGTGTGTGTGTGTGTGTGTGTGTGTGTGTGTGTGTGTGTGTGTGTGTGTGTGTGTGTGTGTGTGTGTGTGTGTGTGTGTGTGTGTGTGTGAGTGATTATTTTCAGAATGCTTTGATGAACTGACAGATTATTGAAAGATAACGCGACCAGATCTACAGGATAGAAAACAAATCAGTCAACGGCTTCAAGAAATGATGTCGGTTAAACCACATGTGGGTGAGCTACTGAAGGATGACGGCTGTTTTCCCTGCGTCCATCGTCAGTGGACACAGAGAGGAGGATGTATTCGTCTGTACGCAGGGTTTCGCTGTGTGTGCGGCGGAGGGCTTCCATCCGGGTGTTTTTTGGGGTCGATACCCAGCGGGGGGTGGCACCGCCCTGCCCATATCGGATCATGCTCATAGATCCTCTGCTGTTTGGCATCCCTCATTCACCGCCTAATAACCCCACCACCATCCCCTCCCCCCTCCTTAAATCTCCACCCACACGCTGACCTGAATGTCCGTGGATTTCACTAACCCTGTGCCTGTGGTTCCGGCATCAGTCCTCTGCCATACAGCCCTCCAGCGATTAGTGATTCCGGGATGTTTTAGGGCTTTTGTTGTTGTTCTGCTTTCATGTGACTTTGTGAGAATGGAAAAGTGGGGCAACCAACAGGGGGAGAGAGAGCTGGTGACAGTGAAGCGGCTATTGCAACACGTGTCTAGCATTAGCATTGGATAAGTGCTGTGTACCTAGGGTGTCGTCGGGTGCCGCGCGTGCCAATTCTTGTCTGTGTCAACCCCTCCGTTTTAATGGCACTGCAGCAGGCCTCCTTCAGAGGTGGTGGGATTGGTCTTTTTTGCAGCATCGTGGGACATGATGACTGGCAGGCTGGCTGGGACAGTCTGACATTATGGTAGCCACTGTCACACTGGCTAACAATACGGACAGACACGCACAAAGACATACACACACACGCATGCAAACACACACACACACAACGAAGCACGCAAGCAAACACACACACAAAGACGCACGCAAGCAAACACACACACACACACACACAAAGACGCACGCACACACGCCCTAATGGGACGGCGCGGTGTGTTTAAGTTAATTTGCATCTCGCATAAGGTGGGTTAAGCTCTAAACATGCAGCGCCCCTCATCCAATGAAACGACATGGATCACGTTTGGGGATCCCTATTTATTTGCATAACGTGTACAGGTTATCCCAGGAGGACGGTTGAGATGACGTCGGGCCCACACATCCGCCCATCCCAGGCCGACGGGTAATGAAGGGTTGCCTCCGTTGACACGGAACCTGCCTAGCCCGCCGGTGTTCCCCCAGGCCCCCGCTGTCGATACGCTGCGCTACAAACCCAGGAACAATCCGCCGTACGCACACTCTGTTCACCCCAGAGGCCGTCGATCACCAGAGATTAGGAACCACCTCACATGGTGGGAGGAGGGTCAAACTGCTGCGGTGGTCTTTGTGGCGGAGACTGGAGCTACGCACGCTAACATTCACACGCACGCGCAGTTTTAAACGTTTAGTTCTTTTAACAGTGGCTGTGTTTTCAAAGTGATTCATGGTGGGTTTGGGTACGAGCATCGAATAGCACCTCGCTCAAGGGCGTCTACAGGTTTGTGAGGGGTGAAATACAGTGCTTGTCGTTCCTGGGTGTGAAACACCCTCACCACTATATCTGCTGCCTGTGCCATGTCAGGTTACTGTGCCTTCTATGCCCTTGATAATGCTTCCATAACCGCCTGTTGCGAAACCCCCACCAGTGCGAGCAACATGTAGTTCCTCTAACGACCTATAGGGGTTTCAGGCTGGTTGGATGCAGTCCTACACACACACAACACATACACACTGCTCGCATTATGAAATGTGTGTGCATACACTGCATTTTTCTCTTATGAAGAGTTGCCACATTCCTCTTATGAAGGGACACACAAGCATGTGACACGGCCACATCCTCTTCTATAGATGCAGACCTCACATTCATCACTTAATTATATAAAAATCACGCACGCACGCACGCACACGCACACGCACACCAAACAGACACACAAACCACAGGAGCACAGCAAACCCACACCACCCGGTACAAACACCTGTGAGAACCGAAAACACACACGCACACAGACACGCATTTAATTTAGCCTTCCTGGCTGGCTGCTTCCCCCTAGTGGTTGTGGCTCTAAGTCGTGTGATTATCACTCATGGGGTGTCTCTGTCCGTCTGCTGTCGGTCTCGTCCTGATGTGATCGCCGGTGACAGCGTTCCACCAGAGCGAGTGCACGCCACCCGCGCATCCCATCCAGGAAGTGAGCATTCTTCTTAGACTCGTGCTAAGGTCTATTTCAAAATAGATTACGATTCAAAAACGTTATTAGAAAGATCTTCGCAGTGGTTCATGTGCAAAGAAAAAGGCATGTCCTGCTGTGACATACATATATTGAGAACAACAATAGAACCATATGGGCAGTAGAGACCTGGGGACTTATTTTCAGGAAAATTATCACAGTTGAAAACCTTCGCAGAATCGCGGTTTCCATTTCCGTGTGGGATGGATGAGTTGCACTTCAGGCAGTGTTTTCTTGCTCTCCTCTCCCCCTCCCTCTAATTTGCCTCTTTCTCTCCCTACTCTTGACTCCCATCTTTACCTCTACTATCCCTCTTCCTTTCATCTTTTTAACTCTCTTCCATTTCCTCCTCTCTCCTCTCCTCTCCTCTCTCCTCTACTCTCCTTTTCTCTCATCTCCCTATCCTCCCCTCCCTCCCCTCTGTCCTCTCTCCTCCCCTCTCCCTCCCCTCTCCTCTCCTCTACTCTCTTCTCTTCTCTTCTCTTCTCTTCTCTTCTCTCCCTATCCCTCTCCTCCCCTCTCTCCTCTCTCCTCCCCTCTCCTCCCCCTCCTCTCCTCTTCCCTCCTCTCCTCTCCTTTTCTCTCCTCTCCCTTTCCTTTCCTCTCCTCTCCTCCCCCCTCCTCCTCTCCTCTCCTCTCTCTCCTCCCCCCTCCTCCCCCTCCTCTCCTCTCCTCTCCTCTTGGCTAGTGATCCTCAGCCAGTAGCTGAGTTTCAACCTGCGTTGTGTACGGGAGATATTGCCTCTTTCTCTGTGACCTCTGACCTCGAGGTGAACCTTCCTTCTTGTCTTCTCTCGTGCCCAGGCCTTCGGGAACGCCAAGACAGCCACAACAACAACTCCAGCCGCTTCGGGAAGTTCATCCAGGTCAACTACCAGGAGAGTGGAACTGTCCGAGGGGTGAGCAGCGCACACACACACACATGCAGCGCACACACACACATGTGAAGATAAGAACAGGAATTCACTATAAAAATACGAACAATGATAAGGACACAATTTGGAACACCCACATTAAACTAATAGATCAACTGTAGTAGATTACAAAATAGATACGATTCAAAAACGTTATTAGAAAGATCTTCGCAGTGGTTATTGTGCAAAGACAAAGGCATGTCCTGCTGTGACATACATATATTGAGAACAACAATAGAACCATATGGTGCTGTACTGAGTGGCGTGGGCTAGGATGTCTGCCTTCTCGTCTCTGGTTCCTGTTTGTTTCTTCACTGAACACCTGGCAGTCTCTCTGGCCAATGAGAACTTCCGGGTCCTGAGCCTCTCTCTTCGTGTGTGTGTGTGTGTGTGTGTGTGTGTGTGTGTGTGTGTGTGTGTGTGTGTGTGTGTGTGTGTGTGTGTGTGTGTGTGTGTGTGTGTGTGTGTGTGTGTGTGTGTGTGTGTGTGTGTGCGCGTGTGTGATGGGGTTGTGTTTACAGGGCCTACGTGGAGAGTACTGCTGGAGAAGTCCCGTCTGGTTTACCAGGAGGGGTCCCCACCCCCCCCCCCCAGCCCGTCCCCCCCCCTGCTGTTGATACCTGAGCACAACCAACGAGAGGTGAGAACTGACCCCCCCCCCCAACCCAGTCCTGAGACCAGTGACCCCAGTGACCGCAGCATGGGAGCGCGCCCAGACATCAGGCCACAAATCAGGCCAGACATCAGGCACACACCCCCTTCCCCGCGCCACACAGTGTGGGGACTCACTCAGAATAGCAGTGTGAGGCTCCATCGGCAGAACACGTCAGGAAATGATTAACTCATTATCAATCATGAGCTCTAATTGCATCGTGTTTGAGTCTAATTTGATCGTATGGGAGCCGCTAACACAGAAAGCTATTAAT
>NC_082390.1:7045794-7056660 GCF_031168955.1 Gadus macrocephalus | reverse complement strand
ACCCGTCTCTGTGTTTCTGTGTGTGTTTGTGTGTGTGTGTGTGTGTGTGTGTTGCTGTTTACCCCTCGTTAAGCCTTCCTGTGTGTCACCGCCCTACCTCTTTAAGGAGCCAGCAGCCTTTCATCATCAGAGTGGTTCTGTCTTTCAATCAGGACCATTCCAACCAGGTTGTGTCATTCAACATCCTGCCTGATGAGGTCCCAGCCGAGTGGAGTCAGTCATGACTGGACTCGGTGTGTGTGTGTGTGTGTGTGTGTGTGTGTGTGTGTGTGTGTGTGTGTGTGTGTGTGTGTGTGTGTGTGGGAGGATTTTATCAATGTGGTATTTTAATCTTCTGCTAACTTGCTCTACCTTGCTTCCAGATGACAAAGAAATCAAACAAACTCCACTGGGACAATTACTATGAAAGCGAGCTGGTCAGTATAGTATCGTGTTGTGTGTGTGTGTGTGTGTCCAGGCCCGTATGTGTGCGCTTGTGTGTGTATGTGTGTGTCTGCCCCCGGGCTTTCGGTGCTGTGTTCAGTCATGGTCTTGTCCTGTCAACACATTTCCTCCCCGCTCCGAAGCCGTGTGTACCAGTGTGTGGGTGAAGAGGGTGCTGACCTATTGCGATGCCTCTCCGTTGCTTTCCAATGATGCAATCTGCTCTCCGAATATTGCATTCGCTGTGAGGATTAAAGGGATAAAGTGTTCTTTGAATATGAATACTTGGGACTTTCCTCCATCTAAAATATAGTCTACATTATCATAATTACTGCAAAATAATGTATTTGCAATTAGACATGTTAACTGTTAACAGTTAAATTGTTTTCTGTCATGCTAGCTTTTGTCATTGAATTACTGCTTGCCCCAAGCTACTGGTATCTGTGCTTACGAAATAACATCAGTTCATACAAAGATCTGATTCCCTTTAAACAAAGGCTTATTTTTTGGATGCATTAAACTGGGAGCTGGCATCAAGCTGTCTTCTGTTAACGTTCAGGAGTTTTTAAAGCCAATAGCATTGTTGGAGTTAACATTGATAATTATCTTACCGATATCGTTAAATGTATTAGATTTATACATTAACTTGTATTGTAAATCAGATTTCAAACCACAGAGGAACAGCACCATCTCTGGTGAAAGAGGGGTTACTGCAGTTTCTTCTGGTTTCCATCTCCTGCTTCTTTGTAATTGGCTAAATCCTGTCAGTTACCTGGGTGTGTTGATAATATACTGTGTCATCAACACCTATGAGGAGAAAATAAATAATCCATGCAAATCCCTGTTGTGTGCATTATACCTTTATAAGTAGAGAACTAGGAATATATATATTTAAGTGAATTTATATTTATAAGCACACCTTAAAATTACCCTTTAAAATGTGAATTGGCTTTTGAAAGACCTGAACTATCGCAAAGGTGTGTAATCGATATGTACGTTTGTGTGTGTGTGTGTGTGTGTGTGTGTCCACATGTAATGCTTTGTTTGAATGTGCGTGTGTGCGTGTTTGTGCGTGCAGTTTTATGGCTGTGTGTGGGTGTGTGTGTCTTGGGTCTTGAAGCCATCACTGTCTGGCAAGCCTTCACATGCCGTGAGTAATGTCTGGTGGATCAGGTTTGATTAAGGGTCTAACAGAAGGGGTACCCCCCTGCAGTAGGTGTGTGTGACACCCCCCCCTGACTCCACACTACAACACACCTACTGCATTGCACAGGCCTCAGCTCTGGGACTGCTTCCTTTTACTTCGATTCTCAAAGCCTTAAATCACTGTTTCAAAACATTATGTAATGACACACATACACATTTACTCACTCACTCACTCACTGGCACAGACGCACACACACACACACACACACACACACACACACACACACACACACACACACACACACACACACACACACACACACACACACACACACACACACACACACACACACACACACACACACAGAGAGAGAGACACAGACACAGAGAGAGAGAGACACAGACACAGAGAGACACAGACAAATGCACACAGACACACACACACACACACACACACACACAGATGCACACTCAGAACCACAAACACACACACACACAGATGCACACTCAGAACCACAAACACACTCACACAAGTTCTCCTGTCCCTCACAGTTTGCCATGTGTTTTTTTTTAGTGGACTCAGTAAAGCTCAGTTCAACAAGGGGGGAGGTCAAGCTGTGACCTCATCCCTGGGTGACCCCTAACTCCAACGGCATGATGTCACCATCTTAGGCAACTCTCTGACATGAGCAGAGAGAAACACACACACACACACACACACACACACACACACACACACACACACACACACACACACACACACACACACACACACACACACACACACACACACACACACACACACACACACACACACACACACACAGAGAGGCAGTCTAGCAATCCTTGACAGCTGTCTGGGCATTTGACCAACCCCGGGGGCCTTTTTAACCTTTGACCTCTCAGCAGGCCAAGCCTCCATACATAGGACGTTTTACGACGGAGACGTGTTTATACAGATGCCAGTAGTAATGTCTGGTATCGCGCATCCCAGAATAGATCCCATTCTAATTATAACCTGTGATCCCAAACACCAGGCATTACGTTGGGGATGTTTGTGTTTGGCGTGTGCAGCTCTGGGATCTGTTTGTCTGCCGGGGCGTCGTTGTGTGCACCGTGTGGCCGGTTCAGATGTGTCTGTCTGCAGTGCTTTCGTCGGCCGTGGAGTGATGTGGAGCGATGGCAGAGCGATCGTATCATTTCCTTTGCGACCATGTGTTGTTTTGTTTGCTTGTTGGCTTGGTGGAGAACTGAAGGCACAACACAGCAATCACTTTGGTTTGGCCTTTTGTTTGGTTTTGGTTGAGGTGACTGATTGCTGAGCCTTGGCTTGACTCACTCTGGCACGTTTTGATTTGATTTGTGCGTATCAATGTGCTTTTCAAATGTGTAACACCATCATCTGCATTCTCAGATATGCTTCGCGTGAGTGACGCTTACTGTGAGTTACTGTGAATACATTACGATAAAAACACATTTTAGCCCAGCCTCAACATAGGCTGGGCTTATGTTCAGGCCCAGGTTGCATTAGGGAATTTAGCAGACGCTTTATCCAAAGCGACTTACAATAAGGGCATTTGTCAGAAGAAAGATAAACAATATTTCGCTGTCGGTACAGTAAGGATGTTCATAGAACCAAGTGCCAAGCACTAAGAATTGTTAGGTTAAACCGTTCCCCGTACACAACAGAGAAGCTAGGATAAAATGCTACACAATGCTAAGTGTTATTTTTAAGTGCAAGTTTAGGATTCCTCTTCTGCTAAGAGGAATCTTATTTTCTGTGTCAGGGTCACAGTGTGTCCTTATATAGTTCCCGACCGCGTCCTGCACTGCAGTTTCCTCTGGCACCGGAGCCCCTCAGCCATGTATTCCCCGCACTTATTGCTCAAAATCTTTTGAAGCCACTTGGCACATGGTTTGAACAAAAATTGAAATCAGCAATTCCTCCGAAGAACTACCTGTACTTCTGGAGTTTCCCCCGAGAACCACCCTCCACCCACCCCCACCACCAACCACCCACAGCTCCCTCTCTCTCCCCCACCCACCCCACCACCACATCCCACCTTATCCCCACCTTATCCCCACCTTATCCCCACCTTATCCCCACCTTATCCCCACCTTATCCCCACCTTATCCCCACCTTATCCCCACCTTATCCCCACCTTATCCCCACCTTCACGTTGCTGCTGCTGGACCAACGTGCGGGAGTAACGCAGGCATTTGGCCCTCGCTGCGCCGCGGCAAGTCGGAACGCCGCAGGAAAAACAGAAAGTGAGGGAAGAGCAGTGTCGGTGAAGGCTCAGAGAGAGTGTATGGAACTGATACACGGCCTGGAGGATTATTATGGGATACTGTGTCCTCTCTGGCCCCGGACAGCTCACGTCGGTATGCGCTAATTACAGTTTTTACTGAGGCACACTGGCTGACCAGAGGGCCTGGAAACACACACAGAGACGCTCTCGCGCTTAACGCTACCGGACAGGCACGTCGGCCACATGCGATGACTTAATTAGCCACTTAACCAATCATCTTTAAGCGTCCTCTCTGCTCCTGCACTGACACCATAATGTTAAGAGCCAGGAGTCCCTCTGTTGTGAGGAAGGGATCAAACAGCAGCTAGGTAAAGGTGTAGTGACGGCTTTCAAATGCCGATCCTTGTGGTTATCCCTCTCTTTTTCTTAAAAAGTCTTTGCCCCTTTTGTATGTGTGCGTGTCTGTGTGTGCGTGTGTGTGTGCGTGTGGAGTAGGACTGCTTCACAGTGGAAGGGGAGGACTTGAAGCACGACTTTGAGAGACTCCAGCTGGCCATGGAGATGGTGGGCTTCCTGCCTACTACGAGGAAACAGTAAGACCTTACCTGGTACCTCTGTCTCCCTAAGGTTCACAAAGCGCAATCAAAGCCACAAAGTTCTCACAATCCCTTGCCCCTCCCACTGGGACCTTAGAGCAAGGCATTGGGGACCAGACCCCCCCCCCCCCCCCAAAAAAAAAATGCACCCCTGTTTAGATACCTGACATGGAATCATCCCAGCAACACATACAAAAAACAACAAATACTAACCTTGTATTTCAGTATCAGTGCAACACTTTCACTGTTGTTTTGTAGCCACTCCTCCGTCTTTGATTGCATGCTTTGTTTATTTTCAACCTCACTGTGCAAGTGATATATTGCAATGCATTGTTTCTCCGTCTTCTGACAAATGTACTCTTTGTAATTCGCTTTTTGATAAAAGCGTTGGCTAAATGCCTAAATGTATATGTAAATGGGAGTTACGTTTGCTAAATGTACGATTTCAGTCTAAGGTCTTTTTTGGTTTCCTTCGAAGGATCTTCTCGCTGCTGTCGGCCATCCTCCTGCTGGGGAACATCCGGTACAAGAAGAAGACGTACAGAGACGACTCCATCGACATCTGCAACCCGGAGGTCCTGCCCATCGTGTCTGAGCTGCTGGAGGTGAGACGGGGCGGCACGCGGGACGGGGTCCGGGGAGGGCAAGCGGGGGGTGGGATGGGGGGGGCGGGGGGCGGGGGGGCGGGGGGGGGGGGGGGGGGGGGGGGGACACGGTGCTCGACGGATGAATGTGCTGACACGGCATATTCCAACCACCGCCATCTCCTGGTTTTAACGTTTTTTGAGGTGGTGGTTTCAAAAGTATAAAGTATTGAGTTCCATCGGTATTACTTTAACTGGCTCGGACCAGTGAGAATGCTTATCGTATCATTCACGGGGCGTCTTATCGACCGTGTGTTTAAGTGAAACGCAGAATGCTTTTCTTGCTTTCTGACGCCGTGCAGAGAGGGCCAATCAGGGGCTCCAGAGTCTAATAATGGTATTGGTTTTGTTTGGGCATCGCGTTGCAGTTGCACAATCAAGGCCGGCGGTATGCATCTCAAGGTGCACTGGGTTTGAGATGCAGTCGCAGCAGACCTTTTAATGCTTGTGATTGTTTTTGCTGAAACCTAATATCTGGGATATATCGAGGGATAATCAACGTGAGGGATTGCAGCAGTCGTTTTCTCCGCAGACTCAAGCCTTTCTGCATAAACCCGATGCCGTCTTAAGGTATCCATCACCATTTCTCTCTCTGTGGGATGGTTTTAACCTAATGAACTTTTCTAAAATAAAGTGCTGAAGATTTGTTTTATACTTTGAGAGATTGAAAGTCCTATTGATTAAGTTTTCTATTAAACCGTAAATGAGTCAATTTTATCCAAAGTGACTTTGGCAAATTATTTTACCAAGATAAATAAATGCAGCTTTGTTTGTTGTGGGTGTGGGTGTGGGTGTGTGGGTACGGGTGTGTGGGTGCGGGTGTGTGGGTACGGGTGTGTGGGTGCGGGTGTGTGTGCGGTGTGGGTGCGGGTGTGTGGGTGCGGGTGTGTGGGTACGGGTGTGTGGGTACGGGTGGGTGGGTACGGTGTGTGGGACGGGGTGGGGTACGGGTGTGTGGGTACGGGTGTGTGGGTACGGGTGTGTGGGGTACGGGTGTGTGGGTACGGGTGTGTGGGTACGGGTGTGTGGGTACGTTTGTGTGGGTACGGGTGTGGGTGTGTGGGTACGGGTGTGTGGGTACGGGTGTGTGGGTACGGGTGGGTGGGTACGGGTGTGTGGGTACGGGTGTGTTTGTGTGGGTACGGGTGTGTGGGTACGGGTGTGTGGGTACGGGTGTGTGGGTACGGGTGTGTGGGTACGGGTGTGTGGGTACGGGTGTGTGGGGTACGGGTGGGTGGGTACGGGTGTGTGGGTACGGGTGTGTGGGTACGGGTGTGTGGGTACGGGTGTGTGGGTACGGGTGGGTGGGTACGGGTGTGTGGGTACGGGGGTGTGGGTACGGGGGTGTGGGTACGGGTGTGTGGGTACGGGTGTGTGGGTACGGGTGTGTGGGTACGGGTGTGTTTGTGGTCGGATGAACAAACTCGTCAAGTGAGGGGGTTTTCTTGACACGCCACAGCTTGTGGTGACAACAGAAGCTGAAGCTCTCCTTCAAGTCCAGAACATCTGTCCCTGACGTCCAGATCTTCCACAAAGTGCTGTTTGTGTATCCAGGCTATTTTTAAAGCCTTGATTTGGTTTCAGACATCCTGAGGAATTCCTTGTACCATTATATGATCAGTCGGGGAACCCGTTTTTCAACCCATTGAAGACAAAGAATGACAGGATTTCTTAATAAAGGGAGGCAAGCAGTAATTTGTTTAGGAGTATAATAGGCATAAGTCTTCCTCCCCCATTATTTGTATCCCTTAACTACTCACTTCCTTACTCACTTGCTTACTTAGTTACTTACTTGCTTACTTACTGAATTGCTTATTTACTTACTTACTTACCTACTTAATTCTCTAAACATTTACTTACCAATGTATTCTGCCGACACATTTACTTGTATTACTACAGGATCCACAACACTATGATGGGCTTCCACCTCAGATACAGGCGCAATAACTCTAGACTATAAAACCAGATCTCAGCGGCTCAGTTGTCAACTCATTAGTCTGGGTCAGTCTGCCTCCACTAATGGGAATCAATTAACTAATTGTCTCGCATTCGTGTTGGTAATGTTATAGTTATTGTTAGTTTAATCTATTAGGGTCATTTTGGGGTAGCGATAAATAACATAGTCGGTTGTAAATAATGATTACCCCACTAGCGAGAACGCAACAGCAGTTGAGGATGATGATACACTAGAACTGTTGCACAATTTTACACCACCTCACGAGGCGATCAGGGCGTGTGTGTATTGATACGTGACTCAGCGGTTGTGGTCAGGCTATTGAGTAGCCACTTCCTGCTTCCTGTGCGGGCTGATCAGGAAGAGGAAGTGACTCTAGCGCAGCAGGATGAAGGGTTGACAGACTGGGGCCTCTAGACGGAGGGGGTGAGGCTTACAGCGGTCAGGGCAAGTGTTTCTGACAGGGGACCATGAGCATGAAGGGTGAAAGGACAATAGGACAGACATGTATGGAAGCATATATGTAGCAAAATTCAAATGGCAATGCAATTTGCAATTTGCAATTCAATAAGTAATTACGTTATGCAATTGACAATGCATTATGCAATTTCATAATGTAATTTGTAAATACGTTATTCAAAGTGTATTTTAATATGCAAAGTGACAATGCAATCCTCAATTACATTTGCAAAAGTTATAACAATAAAAATACAATAACATTTTGTCAAATTCTTTTGAGTTCCTTTATTCAAATTGAAAAGCTATAGCGTCCCCGTGATTGCAATCCACTTCGCCACGCTCCGTGTGTTGCGATATTCAAATGACATTTCAATCCGCAAAACGGAATCCAAAACGGAATCCAAAACGGAATCCAAAGAGGAATACAAATAGGAATCCAAAACGGAATCCAAAACGGAATCCAAAGAGGAATCCAAATAGGAATCCAAAGAGGAATACAAATAGGAATCCAAAAAGTCAATATGCAAAGTGGCAAACGTATCAGCCAATCAGCGTCTGGACGTCACTTTCTATTGTCTCCAAATATCTCCACGGTAATAATAATAATAATAATACATTTAATTTAAAGGGCGCCTTTCAAGACACCCAAGGTCACCTTACAGAGCATAAAGTTATCATAAATAGTTTAAAACAACACATTGTGGAAAAATAATAATAATAAATAAATAAATAAATAAAACAAAAACAAGACAAAACAAACAAACAAACAATCAAGACAGTGATCAGTTAGACGTATTGTGCGAGTTTGAACAGGTGAGTTGTGACTTGAAGGTTGTAATGGTGTATGACTGTTTTATGTGTGGGGGGAGGGAGTTCCAGAGCCTGGGTGCTGAACAGCTGAATGACCGGGCACCCATTCGTAATGAGTCGTGATGTGGGGATACATAGTAGGCCTAGTCCAGCAGAGATTGAGCGGAGGGAGCGGGAGGGAGTGTATTCTTGGAGGAGGTCGCAGAGGTAACTGGGGGCTAGGTTGTGGAGAGCTTTGTAGGTGAGGAGTGGGTGGAGACGGTGGGTCTCCCGACCCTATGTTTTGCACCCAGTGCCTGTAGCACTTGGGAAATCTTTGTGTATACCACACTGGCGTCAAAACGTACCAGTGAGGATAAGTCGTATCCTATCTCCCAGAACACGCACTCTATCTACTGCATCTGTGTCTTCAACACGATTGTTCTCCACATCATCGGCCAAACTTCGGAGCGTATCAATAATCTCCATTGGTGACCATGGACCATAGGCTACGAACTAGAAGGGAACAAGGAAATTACGAGCAAGTGGCGTAGTTGCCGCCCAGACGCTGATTGGCTGATACGTTTGCCACTTTGCATATTGACTTTTTGGATTCCTATTTGTATTCCTCTTTGGATTCCTATTTGTATTCCTCTTTGGATTCCTATTTGGATTCCTCTTTGGATTCCTCTTTGGATTCCTCTTTGGATTCCGTTTTGCCAAATCTTTTGCAAAGCGTTCGTTTTGCGGATTGAAATGTCATTTGAATATCGCAACACACGGAGCGTGGCGAAGTGGATTGCAATCACGGGGACGCTATAGCTTTTCAATTTGTATAAAGGAACTCAAAGAATAAGACAAAATGTTATTCTATTTGTATTGTTATAACTTTTGCAAATTTAATTGAGGATTGCATTGTCACTTTGCATGTTAAAATACACTTTGAATAACGTATTTACAAATTACATTATAAAATTGCATAATGAATTGTCAAATGCATAATGTAATTCCAAATTGCATTGCCATTTGAATTTTGCTACATATATGCTTCCATAGACATGCTTGTCTCCGCCCTCCGATGTAACCGTTACACATTTGGGGTAATGAGGGATTTGATTTCAGAGTTTATGTTGTCGCAGAAGTGTCTCTCGCTCCCTCGCTCTCTCGCTCGCCCTCTCGCTCGCCCTCTCGCTCGCCCTCTCGCTCGCTCTCTCTCTCTCGCCCCCTCTGGCCCTCTCTCTCTCTCTGGCCCTCTAACTCTCCTCTCTCTCGCCTTCTCTCCCCCTCGCTCTCTCTCTCGCTCGCTCTCTCACCTCTCACTCTCCCTCTCTCTCTCCCTCTCCCTCTTACTCTTGCTCTCTCTCTCTCTCATAAAACCTCTGCATGTTACCGGGTGATAAATAATAATATGTCTGTGGTGCTGGCTAAAGACCAATCACAACCTCAGAACTAAGAGCTGTGTAACTCTGTTATAGGATTACTAGGCAGTGTGAAATGCATTCTGATAATGCTAGAGCCCTCACAGACACACACACACACACACACACACACACACACACACACACACACACACACACACACACACACACACACACACACACACACACACACACACACACACACACACACGCGCAGACACATACACATACACTTACACATCAGACGCAGGCACACACACATACACATGCACATACACGCAGGCACACACACACACATCCGCATGCACACACAGAACCACACACACACATCCACGTGCACATACCCACACACATCCATGTACTTCCCAGCGCGGGCAACCTCTCCCTGCTCACCACAGAGGCTTAACAGAGGAGGCGGGGGACGGGAATAGACCCACTTACTGAGTGTTCAGTGAATTCAGCCGCTGCCCCTCACAGCATGGCACTGATATGCTGAGACAAAGATAGACACGGTCACACACACACACACACACACACACACACACACACACACACACACACACACACACACACACACACACACACACACACACACACACACACACACACACACACACACACACACACTCAGACAGCCCACTGAGATCTCAATGGCAGCTGTTTGATCCACTCCCATGTTGGTGGGGGTGTGATGTGGGTGGGCACTGACACCTGCCTCCCCCACTGTGGACGAGGTGGGCTTCTAGCCAAGCTCAGGATCATGTGTGTGTGTGTATGTGTGCGTACAGTGGTTTGTTTGTGTGTGTGAATGTGTGTTATGTCATGTTAATGTTTCGATAAAGAGTGGTTTGACTCCTGACTCTTGGTATAATAATAGTATTTAACAGTGTTCAATAGTTAGTATTATTAAGAGCCTATCCTCGCCCACCGTTTATGTACACATCCTCCTCCTCCTCCTCCTCCCCCTTCTCCTCCTCCTCCTCCTCCTAACCCTCCTCCTCCTCCTAACCCTCTCCTCCTGTGCGTCTCCTGCTGTGTCCAGGTAAAGGAGGAGGTGCTGCTGGAGGCGCTGACCACCAGGAAGACGGTGACCGTTGGAGACCGGCTCATCGTCCCCTACAAGCTGGCTGAGGTGAGGGTCACATGGGTGCCAGGGGGGTGAGGAGGCGATCAAGACGCTGGTTG
>NC_082390.1:6945794-7043294 GCF_031168955.1 Gadus macrocephalus | reverse complement strand
GGGAGAGAGAGATGCCCTGGGGGGTAAAGAAGTATTTATAATGATAAAGTGATTCTGTGAACAACAGTTTCTCTAAACAAGCCATGCAGACCTCAGACCTGGATCGGCAGTGGTTCTGATTGAAGTAAAAAAAAACAATAATACGGTTTCCAGTGAACCCCCCCCCCCCCCTGCTGTCGTAATCAGCCGTCAGTTCAGATTAAGGCCTCTCTTTAGTGACTCAATAGCAGTAACTTGATGAGCAGCCTCATTGGCAAGACGCTACTAGATCCGCACTCAAGGCCATGAGGCCAAACCGCCGGCTCAACTCCCCCCTGAGGCTCACGCTAGCTCCTTTTCTTTGGAAAACAAAACTCTATTATTCATGGTATCTTACGCAACCTCGGGAGCTGCAGGCTACGGCGTTGGTCTACACGTGTTCCCACTAAAAATATCACAGGCAATAAATAAATCACGGCAGGTGTTAAACTCCTGTTTTTAACTAATCACCCCAGCCTTAACTCTTTGATCACAAGGTCTGCCAAAGATAGCTGCCCCCTTTTGTATCTCCTTGGTCCACTCTGAGACGTAATTTTCACTCATGCACTGACAGGTTAAGAAAACATTATGAAACAGTGGAAAATACATCGATATAGGATGAAATATTATTTCACAGAATCAAACAACGCTCAGCGCACTCTACCTTGTAAATTAACAACACCTGAGGCAATTGACAATGAAGTCTCATGACATCAACTGTTGACATCAAGAGGTTCAATAAAGTTTCCACGGTTTTACTCAGAAAATAGTGCCCAATTTGCCTTTTGGGCTTTTAATAAACAAAGTACTCCTACTGATCTGTAGGCTTACAGCCTGCCACAATAGCGACACTGTGTGAAGATAGCTTCGGTCCTTGTGGGGTTTATTGTTGGTTTTCCCACAAAATTCTCTGCTCTTGTTGTGTGTGGGTACAGGAGGTCTTTGTTCCAAGACGCTTCCAACTAGGGCCCCACAGCGGGGGTCATTATCTGGGAGCCCCTGACCTTGGCTGGAGATTTCATCTCCTCCGCTCCCTTTTAGCGATCCCTGCCTTGTAACACCGTCGCCGCTGCCAATATAAGTAGATCCTATTGCGGCCAAGCCTCCACGTAACAGTTTCATGTTTGTTTAGGGTACCTTTCATAACTGGAAGAGGAGAACCTCGCTTATTTCACTTGTGGCGTATTAGGACAAAATAATGGGCTCTCTTTGACAGCCTTGGCATCAGGGCTCAACAAGGTGTCCAAAAAACTATTCCTGAGCCGGGAGACGCTTAAAGTCTCTGGCTCTGGCGGGTGTTTGCAATCAATGCATTTTAACACTGAGAAACACAAACAAAAGGAGAGAAACACAGGGCAAGCGAGGGCACAGCAAAAGGCTTGAAGCCTGAGTGCTTCAGCTAGCCGGCAATTATTTGAGTCCGTTGACACGTCGCTGGGTACATTTTCCCTTTGATTGATACTCCCAGCTTGATGCTAGCTTGTGGCTAGCTTGCTGACATTTTCATGCTGCGAACTTAGCGATGGTTTTAGCTGGCGGCGGCGGCGGCAGCTACAGCAGCAACTGCAGCAGCAGCGCTGGTACTAGCAACCCCAGGCTGAGGGAAAAGTCTTGCGCTAAATGCATTAGTAGCCACTCTAATCTTCTTGTTCACATTTCCTGTCCCCATTTCAGAGTCCTTTCAGATAACTCTGTGGCTGGTGGTCCATTAAACCTCAGAGTGCATTAGCCCTTTAAGAAGACATTGATCCACAGAAACAAACAGACAGACACACACATACAAACAAAGACAGACACAGACACACAAACAAAGACAGACGCACACACACACACACAGGAAGAGGGGAAGCTAAATGGCCAGACCCAGACGGCATTGCGAACGTTGTGCTACGTACTGCAGTGGATATGAGATGCTAAGTGAATGCCTCCTCGTGGTTTAAGGGTTACAGCTCCAGATCTGATAATCATTGTTTTGTTTGGTCGGTCTGCAGATTGACTCGGTCGGTCATTGTGGTGTGCAGCGATGTCATAATCTATTTCACTGGACGTATTTGCTGATTCAGTGTTACTGTGTTACTGTGTGTGTGTGTGTGTGTGTGTGTGTGTTTGTGTGTGTGTGTGTGTGTCTTTGTGTTGCATCAATGTGTGTTTTACAAAGATGAGAGAGAGAGAGAGACAGAGAACCATATGGCTTTGATTAGGCCAGAAAATGACTTGTTTGTTTGGCGTGTGTTTGTCTGTGTGTAGGCGGGCACAGTGAGAGACTCTATGGCAAAGTCGCTGTACAGCGCCCTCTTTGATTGGATCGTGTTCCGGACCAATCATGCGCTGCTCAACAACAGGGACCTGGAGGACAACGCCAAGGTAGGGCTGGACACACACACACACACACACACGCACACGCACACGTACACGCACACACATGCACACACACATACACACACACACACACACTTAAAATGCACCAATAACATTGGGGCAGATGGCTTCTTGTTCCAGCTCCCGCTCAGTTTACCCCCTGTGGGCTCCGTTATCAGTGTGTGTGTGTGAGTGTGTGTCTGTGTGTTTTGTCTTGTTTTTTTTAACTATTGTTACTGTATAAGTGTGTGTACACATGCATGTTTGGCTCTATCCATGTGTGTGTGAGATTCTTATTTGTGTGTGTTATGAACTCCTCTGTGTGTATGTGTGCATGCAGCTTCTATCTCTCCCTCAGTAAAATAGTGCCCTGCATATAGTTTATCAACCAACCTTAAAATGTTGGTTTTAATCGACCATGACACGTCATTATACAGGATATATTACAATATTATCACAATTATTATGTGAACAATTTGATGCTATTTTGTTTAGGAATATACTGTAGTTCGCTGTAGATCACTGGCTTTTCGATTTGGGGATTCCATTTCTGTTGTTGTTGCTGTTATTGTCCTTTTTGCTGTTGTGTGAATCTGAGCTGTGTGTCATGATCAGATCCTGTCCATTGGAGTGCTGGACATCTTTGGCTTCGAGGACTATGAGAACAACAGCTTCGAACAGTTCTGCATCAACTTTGCCAACGAGCGTCTCCAGCACTACTTCAACCAGCACATATTCAAGCTGGAACAGGTGGGCCTCCTTTCTCCTCTCTTCTCCCCTCTCCTCTCCTCTCCACTCCTCTCCTCTCCTCTCCTCTCCTCTCCTCTCCACTCCTCTCCTTGCCTCTCCTCTTTTCTTCTCCCCTCCTTCCCCACTCCTCTCTGCATTTCTCCTTGCTTTTCTCCTCTCCCTCTCCTTCCCTTTCTCCCTTCTCTTCTCCTCTCTTCTTCTCTTCTTTCCTCCAGTCTCCTCCCTTCCTCTTTCACCCTCTCCCCTCCCCCCCTCTCTACCCCTCTCCTTCCCTCTCTCCCTTCTCTTCTCCTCTCTTCTTCTCTTCTTTCCTCCAGTCTCCTCCCTTCCTCTTTCACCCTCTCCCCTCCCCCCCCTCTATACCCCTCTCCTTCTCCTTCTCCTCCTTCCCCCCCTCACTTCCTCTCATCTCCTATCTTATCCTATCGTTAAAGTTGCTATCTTAAGATAGCCTAGCAAGTCGTCAGCTTCTGTAGCTTAGTCAGTGAAACCACAGTGGAAGGGCTACCTCAACAGCCCTGCCTCAACAGCCGGTCATTCTGCCGGGTGAGGTGAGGCTGTGGGAGCTGCGAGGCCAGAGGTCCTGACAGCTCAGAGCTAAACCATGCATCCAGACGCTCCAGACGCTCCAGCAGCAGCAGCAGCAGCAGCAGCAGCAGCCCAGTCTGTGTATCCAAATTCTTAAAATATTTCATACACAGTCTATGGTCTAAAGCCCTTAGCTGGTATTGTTATTATTATTATTTTTTCCCTCTTTATGGTTTTTCCCTTTATGGGCTTGAGTTGCATCGTATAATTAGTGTAACCTGATTTGCACTAGACAAACAAATGATCATTTAATAATACCCCCTTCCCCCCTTCCCCCCCGTCCTCTCGGTCGGCTATTACACAAAAGACCAGCCAGATCAATTATATTCACACACTGTCTATCTCTCTCGCTCTCTCTCTCTCTCGCCCTGAATGGCTAATTCCGCAGCCTGCGTTTATTATGGAGCCGTTTTTAGCTCTTTTATTCAAATGTTAAACCACCCATTATTCAATTTGTGAGAGTATGTTTTCCCTCTTGTTTTCATGTGGGTGAGCACAGGGGAAGAGGACGGACGGACGGGGGGGAGGGGTGCTGGGGACGAGTGGGAGGATGAGAGCAGCAGGAGGGAGGGAGGGAGGAGGGAGGCCTGAAAGGGGAGAGAGGGATGCAGAAAGAGAATGAGAGGGAGAGGATGGAGCGAGGAAGAGAGTAGGAGCAGGGGAAAGGAAAGGACTTAGATAAAGAGAAAAAGGGAGGGAGGGAGGGAGTGTGATATATGTGGAGTGTAATCAGAGCTAAATTAGGCTCAATCAGGAAGAGTCTGTCACAATAGTTGTCAAGAGTCGTCTCGCCAAATAAAGCAAATGATTGGCCAACAGGCAGATCACTGGGCGGGTCAATTGCCCTGGGCCAATTGGAAATGTGTGGGGAAAGATAGGGTGCCTGGGCCTCTCAGGTTTTTCTGTCCAGTTAGAACACTCCTGGTATTTCTCCCTCTCTTTGACTCCATCTCTCTCCCTCACGCTCGTATTTAAAAACTCACAAATAACACACTTCTGCTCTTTCCTGGTCTTTATCCTCTACAAGAGCTTCTATGCCTATCTTCTTTTCTCCCTTTCTCTCCCCTCTCCGTCTCTGTCTCTCTCTCTTCCTCCACTACTCCAACTCACTCAGACACAGACCGATGTAACTAGCCTGGTCCTACCACTCTCGTACTTCATTTCATTTGTACAGAGAGTCTGGACCTACTCAATTGACACTTAACACTTAACACTCAACTCACTTGAAGGCGGGTGTCTGTTGAAGTTTAAAACTATTGGATCTGTCCAGTGCCACTCTGGATCTGCAATAACCAATCGCTAACGTTTGGCCGGGAATCACGTTGCGCGCAGGCTGTAAAGAAACCAAACACCTTTAACGTCATTGTTCTCAGCCACTCCACTCTGTTCGCTTATTGGACGCAGAAAATTAGTAACATACCGCAGACCCAGACCTAGTACTGAAGGGAAATTCAAATTGAGCAGAAGTACAAATTGGGCAGAGCCAGGCTACGATGTAACATGTACAGACAAGGAATTTATCTAAAATATTATTCAATAACGGAAAATCCAGGGCTGGTCTGAGAAGATTTATATATGAATTGTGGCTCACAGTGATGGCAACACAACAACGTTCAATTGACTATCCGACCCAATATCTAGCGTGTTATAGTAATAACAACCATTTTAAACTATAAACCCTTGTGTATGCTGAACGTTTAAAGCAGTGACCAAGAAACGGGAGGATTGTAAACGGTGTTAAAGTCTGAACCGTGCGGTGCCGTAAAACCAAACGTTGGCCAAGACGTGTTTGTCTTACGATGCGTCGGACCAGCTCAGCGTTCCTCTGCTCTCTGCTTCCTTTAAACCACATGCCGCCCCACCGCGCCCTGAGCAAGGGCCGCCGCGCTGTCCCTAACATTGTTTCAGCGGAGCCGCTGTTTATTATCCTTTAATCAGCGGGTCCTTGGCCCACATCAGCCGCAGGGCTTGTTTGACAGGACGCTGCTGTGGACGCTTGCCGGCTGCTTCTTTAGTCCCCTTTTGTGTATATTTGAAGAAGCGAGGTGGCAGTTCAGGCCTCAGCCGCCCAGCGGTCCTCCTTTTGACGTCAGGACAAGACCATGAGAGAGTCGTCCGTCTCGGAGTATAAGCGTGGACGACTCCCCTTTTAAAACCTACCCTGCTGTTGATTGTTTTGCTGGTTAGCAGGTGCTTTTGTCCCACGTGACTAGCGTTGTATTCAGATGCAGGTCGTTGAGGAGCAGAAAGGGAAGGGGGGGGGAATGGAGATCAAAGCCAAATGGTTTCGTCGGGGAGGTGAACCCCCCTCGCCGCTACACTACTATGCCCCACCTACCAACTTCACTTTATCACAGTGAATACTTTGAGGTAGCTTTATCCCCTCATCAATAGGCTAGCTTGTTTTCTTTGACGACAAACCACTCAGATGCAATCTTCTTATCTTCCCCTTCTTTTTCGTTTGCCATGAGAAACCGGTTGCAGTTGCTTTCAAGTTCAATGCCAAACGTCTACGGCGTGTTGTTATTTATCTGATGAAAATGGGTTATTAAGGTAGAATAACCCGCTCCACCTTAGGAAAACAGGCCGGGTAGTCCCGAGGCCATGGGCGGCTGGCTGATACCTCTGTTAGAAGTGGGGATTAACCTGTTTGTTTAGCCGTTTATCTTGGCTGTCGGAGGCCAAACGCTACGGTTGATGCCATTTTTTCAAACTTTTGAACGTTTAAATGTTTATTCATGCAAAGTAGCGGCCTCAAAAGAGCATGACGACGTTTGGAACGGTAACTGCATAAGGAAATAAACCTGATGGAATCTTGTTTGACGTCTGCCTAACAATGTGAGATTTGCATTGGCCTCCTCTTAACCTGGCGTCGTTTTGTTTCAACCAAAACAAAGGTGGTTCCTTTTTTCAAATACTGGACAATATTTGCACAGTATTTTGGATCTACTCTCAAAAAAATTCCGTAATTCTTTCAGAGTTATCTGGCAATGCGTTTTTTGACTTTCCGTTTATTTCTGACTGCGTTCACATCAATACCTCTTCAACGTTTGTGAAATGACCACACTTTTGATACAGCCACTAACCCACATTTCACTGTAGAAGGGGACTCCCAAGTGTGATGTCATTAGAGATGGATAGGTAGATGATTGAACAATAAATGGCTTTGCTGTTTCTTGACCAGCTATGCGTCTGCATTTGTCAGGCATTGTGGTTATTCAGAACGGGGAGCAAAAGACTGACGAATAAAACACACGTGTGGCCTAAGAGACACAAGGTGTCATTTCATTAGTGAAGAGTAGCACTTTCTCAGGAAATCATGCACGCCCTACAGGATGTGGTTATGATGCAGTCAACAGCCCCGAAACCAGCCCCAGACACAAGGATGGGGTGACTCAAGGAGAGAGAGCACTGTGGTCCAAGTCCTCCACCTCATCTGTGAACCTCATGGCTTTGGCATCTATCGCTGCCGCTTGAACGGGCTCCATTGTTAGCTATCGATGATGTGACTCCCGCGCAACAACAGCTGGACAACCCCTTCTGAGACACCCAGGAAACCCCTTTCATCTGCTCAGATCCCAAAGAAGCGTTACATGGAGCTGATTGGGAGATGCGATGCCAGGCACACACCGCTGATGTGAGGAGAGAACTAAAGGGGTTATTCAGACTCAGATATCGAACTCTTCTCTGAGCGGTCCAGTAGATCATCTGACCTGAGTCCATTTGCTGTGTGTGATTCATTGGCTGAAGGTCACTAAGCGCCCGAAGCAAACAGGAAAGGGAAGATGGCAGAGCGCTGCCATGGGAGTAGGCCCAGAGGACGTTCATGAGTCACACATTTGTGCAGCCAAGTGATTAATGCAATGAGGTCATTAAGGTTGATTTTTGCTTTTGTGTTTAGTCCAACATGTTTAACAGATTTGAATGTTAACATGTTAAAGGGGTTGTATGTAGGATTGAGTTACATCTTGCATTGAGATGCAAGGTCCGTCGCCACTCTTTCCATCGACGTAGGGGAAGCTATGGTGGCCCCGATGGGCCATAAGTGACCTTCAAAATGATGTCATGGTCTCCGACCTCATCGAGGCGCCAAGCCTCAAGTGAAGAGGTTTCTTGAAAGATTTATAAATTGGATTTAGTCTGTCATACTTTAGGTCACAGCTTACGAGGAAGACGGCGGTTATGATTACACATGTAAACCGCGTCCTCTCTAGAACTGTTTTGTCTGTTCTGGGCTACTGTAGAAACATGGTGGTGCATCATGGCAGGCTCCGTGGAAGATGATCCACTCTCCAAGTAGATAAGAAGGGTTCATTCTAAGGTGATGAAACACAACAAGTCTTGTTTCAAGGGATTATACACCAATTAAAACATACTTATGGTGATTATATTCCATTTCTGCCAAGTCCACTCTCGCTGGACTTGGACTCTGCCGTCACTTAATTCTACACACTGCACATTTAGAGGTGGAAGTCTCAACTTTGATCCACTTTACAGTGTGCAAAGGCTTCGGTTCAGACGTAATGCATTTGACCACAGATCTAAAACCAAAACAAAACGGTTGATGTCCAAATCCCCCTGAACTGCACTTCACTGAAGCAGGGAATGTCTGCCTTAGCCTTCCGACGCAGAATATCGGGCACCCTCCTGCTGTTGGACACTCCAAAGAGCTTCAGTGGCTGGAGCGCTCGCTCTTATTCCGATGATGGAGTCCAGCGAGGTGCTGGACGTCGTCACGGTGACTCATCACAATGGTCTTTGGACAGCCGTTGGCGTCCAGCGTTTCCCCGCTGGACCTCTCCGAGGCCAAGTTCCACCTCTGTGTGTCTGGTATCCTTCGCTCTCTCCACATGGCTCCATCTTCCTCCGATCTCACTTGCCGTACCGTGCTTTCCGTCTCTCTGTGTTTCCCTCCCTCTGACCTCGAAGACTGTTTCTTTTCCTCTCCTGTTCCCCCCCCCCCCCCCGTTCTTTGTATCCCTTTAGTCAAGCTCATTCTATCTCTGTGTCCCTCCTTCCTATCTCCTCACCTTTTCTCTCCCCCTATCCTCTACCGCTAGACTCCTTTAGACACGCTCATTCTCTCTCTGTGTCCCTCCCTTTGTTGTTCTCTTTTTCTCTTCCTCACCTTATCTCTCCCCCTAACCTCCGTCTCTAGACTCATTGCTTTAGACACGCTTTTCTTCACTTGTTCCTCCCTCTGACCTTCTAGTCTGTTTTTCTTCCTCACCGTCTTTCTCCCCCCTCAAACCTCTATCTCTATTCTCTTTTAGACACGTTTTCTCCTTTTAAATCAACTTCTGCTTCTATTTTTCCAGTTCTACGGTTCCTCCCTTCTTCCTCATAAAAACACTAGTGCTGTCATAACAGAACAGGCCAGCCATGGAGAGAGGAGAGGGGGAGGGGGTGAGGTAGCCAGAAAAAGGGGAGAGGTTGAAAAACACACATAAGTCATCAAGGCCCCAGACAAGGCACCTGCTCCCCCAAGACTCGAGGGGTGCTCTGATTCCTGGAAGAGGCTTTAAGGTCACCATTGTTAGGCTGGCATGGTGGCACAGGGTCAACCGCTGCCAGACCTGAATGCCACAGTGGACAATGTCACATTTGCCAGAAATTGAGTTAGAGAATACTAAATGGTGTCTTTGGTTTAAAGGATCTTTGTGAACTGGTCAGGTCAGGGATAGAGCAGTGGAGGGCAGGGATGGAGTGAGCAATGTGATTATGCTCTCTGACAGTGAGAGGGCGGCTGCTGGACTGAGATATGTGTGACCTCATCAGTGCGGGCACTAAAAAGGGAACAAACATGAGCAATTCGTGTTTGGGTTAGGCAGTACAATTTGGTACCAATAACAGTAGAAGCGGGGTTAACCGGTTCATGTGATTTCAGTCATGTTTGATACGATTCTGTGCCAATCTCACATTCTAACTCCTAGCAAGTGTGAATGTTTATTTGTGACTGGAGCCATGTCAAATACAAATGTCTGTAACCCTTGTAAAACAGACAATTAAGTCTTATCTTATCTTATCTTATCAATACTCGATCCAAATGGTTGTTGTAAGGTGACGTAAAGGTATAAAGAAATAAACATATTTTTTCATCTATAAACTTCTAAATCGAACTTCAGAAGAACCAAAAAACATCAAATTAAAGGTTGTTTTTTTTCACACAAACAAACACATGACTTCCAGTAATCCAGCAAATGACCGAAGCTTGATTGGGATGAAAACGAAAAACACATGAATTGGCCTTTGCTTAATGTTCAGCCGAGCCAAATGTTCTGGATGCTTTGCACACAATTCGGTTGTCCGAAGCACCACACCGGACACACATGGAACGAGGACTGTTTGTTGGAGCCACTTGACACAAAATAAATCTGTGATGTGTTTATTTTGTGACCGGGTAAGCATTTGTGCTAGGCCCGCTAAGCCAAGTTTCATCAAAGCATGCAATGATCAATGTTTAATGGGTTAGCAGAACCCAAAACTTCTATCCGCTCCGAGGTTATACGACTCTATTTGAAGCCAGAATGGGTCATGTTTAAAGGAAAAGTATGTCAGTTGTCGTGATGCATGACGTTCAATTTGTGCTTTAACTAATAGGAAAAAGGCCAACTCGTTGTTTCAAAGGTGACACTTCTTCAACACTTGCATCGACATAAATCATTTCTACTTCAACATGTAAACTGCTTGTCTTCCATTTACGTTTAGTGCATTTCGAAGACGCCTTTGTCCAAAGTGACTTGCAACCATTCATACACACATTCACACACCGATGGCGGACTCAACCATGCAGGGCAACAGCCAGCTCGTCGGGAGCAGTTAGGGTCAGGTGTCTTGCTCAGGGACCCCTCAACACTCAGGGGATTGAACCAGCAAGATTCCGGTCGCAAATCATCCGCTTTACCTACGTTAGCTAAGCTGAACCTTCAAAACTAAAACCTTTGTTTCTTATCATCTCCTGTTTTGACTGCCGGACGTCCCATCAGAGTTGTATCGCCCCTGGGCATTAACGGTCGTCTCTGTGTGTGTTTTTCTCCAGGAGGAATACAGAGCAGAGGGCATCAGTTGGCACAACATTGACTACATCGACAACAGCGGCTGCATCAACCTGATCAGCAAGAAGCCCACCGCACTGCTCCACCTGCTGGACGAAGAGTGCAAGTACGTCTCCTGTCCGCCTCACTGTACTCTGAGTGGTTGATTAAACCCTGCGCACGACCCAAGCGGTCCGCGGGCGGCTTTAACGATAAATTCTTGATTTCAATCGTCAGTTGCAATAACAACAACTACGCCGGCTATTAAGACCACAGTTCCCGTACAAAATTAATTTCTGTTCTCCTGTTGTTTTTTTCTTCTTATCTGGCCATGGATTATAGGCCTACAGGTTTATGAATATATCAAAACCAGATGCGTGCTAAGGTCTTCAGGAACACAGAGTTCTGAGGGGGAACTCTGAGGGGCAAAGCGCAGTAGATGAACTAACAGCATGGTACCATCTCTCCAAACAGGCAGAGGTGTCCATTCCATGCCCCTAGGCATCGTGTTTGTTATTCCCGCCATTATCTTGTCAGATTTGGGTGAAATGTAGACAAACTAAATACAGTGGAGCTCAAAATGATTTCCATAGGTGCTCTCAGACCCACATAGGCCGTATCGGAACGCTAAACGCCTAGCTCATTAGCACACTGGTTTGGCCAAAGCTAACGACATGTTAGGTAACACACTGTGTGTGTGTGTGTGTGTGTGTGTGTGTGTGTGTGTGTGTGTGTGTGTGTGCACATACACATGCATGATTATGTGTGTGTGTGTGCGCGCGTGTGTCCCCCCTTTTTCAAACCAACAACCTAAAAGCACAGCGCCTACGCAGATGGTTCAATAAATCAGCTCCGCCCCTTTGGCATAATAAAACCTACTCCCCTGTCCACAGAGTTTCACTTTTACCTGCTCCAGAAGCTGTCAGCCAGACAGTAAACCTCTCTGGTCGCCAGGCTTCACACCGTCATCTGGGTTTAATAACCGACGTGTGTTCTGAGGAGGTTTGTGGGGGGTGTTTAAGCACTTGGGTCAAAAGGGGGATTTCTTAATAAAGAGGCCGCCAGGGCCTGATTTATCCAGCTACGGCGGATAGCAGCCAAATGCTAAACGGCTACGCCACAGCGCAGAAAGCTCTCCAGAGAGCCCATCGCTCACGGTTAACGGCTAGCATCCCCCTCCCTCTCTTGGGGGGGGGGGGGGGGGGGGGGGGGGCTGAATTAGTTTATAGCGGAGACGACGTTAGCACCGCTCCACCACCAACGCTGACGACGACTGAGCTTAGCACAACACATGTTTCAATACCAGCCACTCAACAGACACTTACGCACGCACACACGCACGCACATGCACACGCACGCGAGCACTCACACACACACGCACGCACGCACGCACGCACGCACGCACGCACGCACGCACGCACGCACGCACACACACACACACACACACACACACACACACACACACACACACACACACACACACACACACACACAGGCCTCGGTGTGAGAGCATCCCATCGGGGCCTGTCCATCTGGCGGGCTGACAGGCTGGGAGGGGTTAATGGGAGCGGGGGAAGTGCTGACAAAGGCGTTATCCCGGTACGGAAGGGAACACTTAAGGACCACAGGGTTGCCAGTTGAAATCCCCTGACAAGGAGAGGGCGAGGAAATGAGGTTACAGCCCCCCGTGTCGCCCCTCACATTGTGTCCTGGGCCCCTCTCGGGAGGGACCTCGTGTCCACGCTGGCCTGCAGGGCGGAGGGGTGAGGGAGTGAGAGGGAGAGTGACAGCATGCAGGGTTCAGGCAAGATGACCTCGGTAACAAGTCATTACTGTAATGTTAAGGTTTTCCATGTTAACATAAATAAGTTTGTATTAGTTATCAATCATCCCGCTGCACTCACTTGCTCTGCAAAAATGATGATGTCAGGATTCACATTATCATAATGATGGGGAAGAATTAAATCCTGGTTGAGAGAAATGTAACATCACCAAACGTAACTAAATGGAGTTAGTTAGAACATGTTATACATATGGACGCTTTTATCCAAAGCGATTTACAACGGTTCATGCACGAATTCACACACCGACGGCGGAGTCAACCACGCAGGGCGACAGCCAGCTCGTCGGGAGCAGTCAGGGTGTGGGGTCTTGCTGAGGGACACCTCGACCACCCAACCTTCCGCTTACAGGTCAACGTTGCTCTACCGCCTGAGCTAAAACGACCCTATGAACAAATGTTTTATGACATTACATTCAGGACCGTCAGGCCCGACACTCTACCTCCAAGCCTCAGCCAGGAGCCGTAGTTATTTGACCCAGTGTAACGCCCTCTTCCTCCCCCTCACCACCCTGCTGTACCCCCCTCGCCACAGCTTCCCCCAGGCCACCAACCAGACCCTACTGGATAAGTTCAGACGGCAGCACGACGCTAACCGCTACATTGAGTTCCCCGCCGTCATGGAGCCCGCCTTCATCATCCACCACTACGCCGGCAAGGTCAAGTACGGGGTCAAGGTGAGCGTGTGTGTGTGTGTGTGTGTGTGTGTGTGTGTGTGTGTGTGTGTGTGTGTGTGTGTGTGTGTGTGTGTGTGTGTGTGTGTGTGTGTGTGTGTGTGTGTGTGTGTGTGTGTGTGTGTGTGTGTGCGCGCTTGTGTCCGTGTGCGCGTGTGCGTGCGTTTGTCTCTGTCCGTGGACTTGCGTTTGTCTCTGTCCGTTTTCGATTCCCATTTTCATGCCATTTCCAGAAGAGCGTATAATGTAGTGATTTTCTTTTTACATTATTTTTTGAAGGCGATTCAATGTTAACAAAAGAAAAAACATTTCCCAGCAAAGGCCGGAGTCTGAAATGTGTTGAACTTCACGTGAACAGTATCAAGTGTGATAGATATAACTTTAAATATAATGGTATTGATGCTCGGTTACAAATCCTAGGTTACATTTGTTGTTTTAAATAAATGTGCTTATTTAAGTTTGAAATTATTGAAACATCAACTAAAACAGCCTTTCAGAATAAATCCCATGGAAAAAGGACATTACTACCATGAGACACAAGCTAAGCAAGCTAAATCACGGAGCACCGGGTTAATGAAACAGTCTATAGCTCATCTAGCCATCATCTCATGGACCTCACCAGCGACGTCACCTCCTGCTGAGGCCCAGATGAGAAACACATGTGCTGGAGTTATTCCCCTCATGAAAGTGCATAATTAAGTATTGAGAATATAGAAGGGGAGGGGGGCGACTTGGTAGCACAACAAACTAGTGCGCTAACTCTGGAGACATTACACCTTGTAGCGACCCTGTCGAAACAGACAAACAGCGTCCGTCTTCTTGTTTGTCTACCTGTCCCGTCCGCCTGTTTCTCTAACTGTCTCCCTCTCCGTCTGTCCCAGGACTTCCGGGAGAAGAACACGGACCACCTGCGGCCGGACATCGTGGCCCTGCTGAAGAGCAGCAAGAAGGCCTTCATCTGCGGCCTGATGGGCATCGACCCCGTGGCCACCTTCCGCTGGGCCGTGCTGCGCGCCTACTTCAGGGCCCTGGTGGCCTTCAGGGAGGCTGGCAGCAGACACACGCACAGCAAGACGGGTAACGCACGCATTGAGGGCACACACATGAACGCACGCAGCAGACACACGCACAGCAAGACGGGTAACGCACGCATAAAGGGCACACACACGTACACGCACGCACATGCAGCAGATACACGCACAGCAAGTGCCGGTAACGCACGCATACGCACACACACGTACACGCACATGCAAGGCCGGTAACGCACGCAGACACACGCACGCGTACACGCACGCGGCAGACGCACGCACAGCAAGATGCAGCGGATTCACACACACACACATACACATATATATGCTTATTCATATAAAAACAGAAGATGCATAGCACACACACACAGCAGATGTAGACTACATGCAGTGACAGCATAAGGTGATAAGGTGGCGCAATACACGTCAACCACACACACATTCAAGTACATGAAGGAAACACACCATCACCAACACACTCCGTGCGCCTTTGAGCCGGGAGTTGAACCTAACACCTCCTCCTCTCGCTGTGTGGCGCCGCTAGGGAGCGAGGCGGCGGTCCCCAGCGCGGCCCTAAAGACGGTGGACAGCTTCAGCTTCCTGCACCACCCGGTGCACCAGCGCAGCCTGGAGATCCTGCAGCGGTGCAAGGAGGAGAAGTACAGTAAGTCCCGCCGCCGTCCCTCTCGGCTGGCGCAAGTCACACCCTGTCCCCCCGCCCGCACACATGCTTGTCATATTAGCGGAAGAATGTCGGAGCCGCGGCGACGGCACCATGTGATGTTTACGTGTCGCTGCGCTAATAACGGTTCGGGGGGGGACGGGGGACGGGGACGCAGACATCTGTGCACACCGTCGGTGAATGACAACAACATAAGAATAGAAACACATTGCGTTTCTGTGGCCAGTGGATCGGACACACGGATCTGCTAGCACCACTGAAATGAACTGAAAGTAAAGGAAATGGAAGAGAAACGAGAGCAATCGGTCTGGTTCTGGGCCTGTTGTGAGCAGGTTAGTGTTTGTTAGTGCAGACGTATGCACTGGGAGCGGGTATGCATTTGTTGTTTAAGGGTTCAGGAACATATATGGTTGCGAGCTTCTAAACTGTAAAATGATAATATTTCTTTATCATGTATCTGAGGAGGCGAAGAGCTGCACAGATAGAAGTCACACGATCTGTATACTTTAGTTGTAGGGGTTCATGAAAAAGCCAATTCTTCACTCTATGCAAACATCTGGACACACACACCCACCCACGCACACAAACCCCCCACGCACACGCCCAACGATTGTATCCCCCGATGGGAGTAGCACAGCGTTCTAACCGAAAGGGGGAAAAGCTATTCACTGTATATCGTATTTTCTCGGATAATACCTTTATTCATTGGACAGATGTCTACTAAAACATCTATAATATATTGCTCACTTGTTACGCTTGACTGCACCACTAAAGTGTGTGTGTGTGTGTGTGTGTGTGTGTGTGTGTGTGTGTGTGTGTGTGTGTGTGTGTGTGTGTGTGTGTGTGTGTGTGTGTGTGTGTGTGTGCATTGCGTGGTTCCGCTCAATTCTGAAGTTGGTGTTCACCTCTCCCTGATTACTTCAAAACAACTTCAGGAACTCTCAGGTTCTGGTGTGTAGGGGGTGTTGGGTTATTATACTCTAGTTAAGGGCCTGTGAAGCACTTCCAGACGATGTAGATGCACGATGTTCTAATATACTGGACCCAACTGGGAGCAGAGGAACGGTCTGCGAGAGGGTCAAAGAGACGGGGGGGGGGGGAGTAGGGATGAATATGATGATCGAGGGAGCAGTGGTTGGAATCTGAGTCGTGAAGGACTGGACAGATGTTAATGTTTGTTTCTGCCAGCTGTTTTAATAACGAAAAATAGCAGCAAAGGACTTAAGTATGCTCTCAGAGTCATCTTTCTCTCTCTCTCTCTCTCTCTCTCTCTCTCTCTCTCTCTCTCTCTCTCTCTCCGTCTCTCTGTCTTTCTCTACATCCCTCTCTATTCTCCTCTTTCTTTTCATTCTCATTCTGTCTCTGTCTCTCATTCTCTCTCACTGCCTGTCTCTCTCCCCCCATATCTCCCACTTTCTTGCTCTTTCCCATTCCATCTCTCTCTCTCTCGCTCTCGCTCTCGCTCTCTCTCGCTCTCTCTCTCTCTGATAACTCTTTCTATCTCTCGCTCTCTAGGTATCACGAGGAAGAACCCTCGGAGCCCCCTGACCGACCTGCAGGGCACCAACGCAGTCAATGAGAGGGGCAGCAGGTGAGCCCCAGCACCTGGTTCTGATTCTACCATCCCGGTCTAATATCTGATCCCAATGTTTGTCTCTGATTCTGTTTCTAGTGTCTGAATCCAATTCAGATTTTTGTCTCTGTTGTATTTTAATTTTGGCATCCAATTCTAATTTCATGTGTCTAATTCTACCTTTAGGATCCAATTTTGTATTCTGCCAGCTGATTGTCACTCAATTCTAAATCTGTTATCTCTCTATAATGTCTGATTCTAGTTCCTGATTCTAATTAGAATTTCGGTATCTGATTATAATTATAGTGTCTCATTCTATTAAATCAGTCTAATTCAAGTACCTGATTCTAATTATAATTCGAGTATCTGATTATAATTGTACTGTCTCTATTAACTCATTCTAATTATATTTATATTATCTCTGTCTAATTCTAGTACCTGAATCTAATTCTAATTCTAGTACCTGATCCGAGGTCGGTCGGGTTCTAACTGTACTCCTAGCGGCTAATGCTGCTAGCTCTAGCGTGTGACTCTAACCGTGTCTCCCCCAGGGAGAGCCTCTACGCTGGGGGCTGTAACGGCCGGGGCTCCAGGTCTCTGCGCCTGGCCTCCACGGGGAGCCCCACCCTGGAGGAGGACGGCATCTTCCTCAACTCGGACAAGAGCAAGCTGCTGGAGAGGGCCCAGGGCATCCTGCTGTGAGGAGGCCGCACCGATGGACACACACACATACATAGAGACGCACGCACTCACACACACACACATAGACATAGAGACGCACTCACACACACACACACACACATAGACATAGAGACGCACTCACACACACACACACACATAGACATAGAGACGCACTCACACACACACACACATAGACATAGAGACGCACTCACACATATAGACATAGAGACGCACTCACACACACACACATAGACATAGAGACACACACACACATACACACACATAGACATAGAGACACACACACACACATAGACATAGAGACGCACTCACACACACACACATAGACATAGAGACACACTCACACACACACACAGACATAGAGACACACTCACACACATAGACATAGAGACGCACTCACACACACACATAGACATAGAGACACACACACACACATACACACACATAGACATAGAGACACACACACACACATACACACACATAGACACAGACATAGAGACGCACTCACACACACACACACACATAGACATAGAGACACACACATAGACACAGAGACACACTCACACACACACAGACATAGAGACGCACTCACTAACATACACACACATACACATAGAGACGCACTCACACACATAGACATAGAGACGCACTCACACACACACACACAGACATAGAGACGCACACACACACACACATAGAGACGCACTCAAACACACACACACACACAGACATAGAGACGCACTCACACACATACACACACATAGACGCACTCACACACATACACACATAGACAACATAGAGACGCACTCACACACATACCCACACATAGACGCACTCACACACATACACACATAGACAACATAGAGACGCACTCACACACATAGACATAGAGACGCACCCACACACATACACACATAGATAAAAACATAGACACACATACAGAAATGCATACAGAAATACACACACCCACCCATGCCCACATAGATAAATGCACGCACACACACGCACACATGCGCGTACACACACATGCATTCACGCAAACGCAAAGACACACACAAACACATTGATAAATAAAGCACACACACACACACGTTTTGTTACTTTTCAGTGGTAGCACCGGTCACATGTCCATGATCTTTGTTGTGTTTGCCTACCACTAACCTTGCTTTTCTTCCTGTTCTTCCTCAGGAGAAACAAAAACTACAAAAGTAAACCTTCCCTTCCCAAGGTAAGAAAATACACTATGATCATGACCGCTGTTTAACAGAGAACTGCCAACTTTTGTATTGATATATTAAACAATGATTGTGTGTGTGTGTGTGTGTCTCTTTGGTGCACCCGTAGCATCTGTTGGATGTGAAGTCTCTGCGCTACCTGAGCAGCGTGACGCTCCACGACCGCATCACCAAGTCCCTGCTCCACCTGCATAAGAAGAAGAAACCGCCCAGTATCAGCGCTCAGTTCCAGGTGTGTGGGGACGTCGCCACCTGCTGCCTGAATATATGAACTACAATGCTACGCTCAAGGATGCTTTCAGGACCGGATATATTGTCTTATATTCATAAGATAAGATAACAGGAAATGTTCTGATATTCTAGATGTTGTTGGTTCTGTATGCAGGCGTCCCTGAATAAGTTGATGGAGACCCTGGGTCAGTCGGAGCCGTACTTTGTCAAGTGTATCCGCTCCAATGCTGAAAAGGTTTGTCCCTACTTTTTCTCAGCCATGCGCAGTGGTTTTGTGCCTTTTAAGGGAAAGGAAAGTGAAGATGTAGAATTTAACATTTGTCGCTCAAAGGCAGATTTGGTCCACTCTTTTTTTTATAATTTTTATATTTATATATATATATATAATCTTTCTAAACGTTTATCCGTTTTTTTGTATGTTGCCTTCCTTTATGTTCCTGTTATGTTGTGTCCCTTGTTAAGCACTTTATTTGCAATTGTTTGTACGAAAAGCCCTCTATAAATAAAGTTGGATTGATAGATTGATTCACTGTCCCCTCAGCTCCCGTTGCGGTTCAACGACAGCCTGGTGCTCAGGCAGCTCCGGTACACGGGCATGCTGGAGACCGTCCGCATCCGCCAATCAGGGTACAGCATCAAGTTCACCTTCCAGGTAAGACCCGCCCATTCACAGCCAACAGTTGGAACTGATAAAACATCGGCAAAACCGTGTGAAAGAGCTCTGGCATGTCATTAACCTTGAGGTTTCTTCTTCTTCTTCTTCTTCTTCTGCTGCTCCTCCTCCTCCTCCTCCTCCTCCTCCTCCTATTCCTCTTCCTCTTCCTCCTACAGCACTTTGTGAGTCACTTCCTCATCCTGCTGCCTCGTGGAACCAGCCCAACCAAGGCGGGCATCCGGGACTTCTTCCGTAAGATCCACCTGGCCCCAGCTGGGTATCAAGTGGGCAACACCATGGTAACGACCCCCACCCGCGCACTGAGCATGCTCGTGATGTCATGTTTGTGATGTTTGTATCACTTGAGAACTTTTCAGAATCAGAGCAGGTTATTCTTGATAATAATGAGGTGTGTTGTTGTTTTAAAGACTTAGTATTGCATCCAAAGGTACGATACAGAACATCTTCTGATATATTCTAAACTGAACTAATACAATGGGATGAAATCGGAAACGCATCTAATCAGATCAATTCTGACCATGATCTAATACACTGCGATGAAACGTAATGCAATCTAATCAAATTAATTCTACTCTGAACCAGTCTATTGTGATCCGATCAAATTTGAACCCTGTGTGGACCCCTGTGTGGACCCCTGTGTGGACCCTGTGTGGACCCCTGTGTGGACCCCTGTGTGGACCCTGTGTGGACCCCTGTGTGGACCCCTGTGTGGACCCTGAGTTGACCCCTGTTTTGACCCCGGGTTGACCCCTGTTTTGACTCCGGGTTGTACCTGTGTGGGGCTCTCTGTTGACCCCTGTGCTGACCCTGTTGGTGACCCCGTTGCTGTACCTGTATCTACCCTGTTGTTGACCCCTGTGCTGACCCTGTTGGTGACCCCGTAGCTGTACCTGTATCGACCCTGTTGTTGACCCCTGTGCTGACCCTGTTGGTGACCCCGTTGCTGTACCTGTGCAGGTGTTCCTGCGGGAGGCGGAGCGGCAGCACCTCCAGAGCCTGCTCCACCAGGAGGTGCTGCGGAGGATCGCGGCGCTGCAGCGGCGCTTCAGGGCCGTGCTGGAGAGGAAGCACTTCGTCAGGATGAGACAAGCCTCCTCTATGATCCAGGTAACAGCGTGGCCTGGAACCAGGGGACCTCTAGGACCCAGGGGAGGAGGGTGCAACCAGAGGAACCGTTTGGTTCCTCTGGTTGCACCCTGTCTGAGCTCATGGTAAATCACCTTGGATCAGTACCTGCTAAATCGCTAAAAAAGTAAAGATGCATAGAAAATGGAAATTAACAGTTCTGCTGTTCATTTGGTTCTGCCCAGAAATTATCCGATTTAAGGTCTGCTTCCTTAAGAAGTGTGTGTGTGTGTGTGCGCGCGTGTGTGTGTGTGCACACTTAAGTGTGTGTGTGTGCATGTGTTATCTCGCGTGCATGTGCCAGTCCATACTTGACCCCAACGTCAGCCTCGACGTCATTGGCTCATCCCCCGGTCTCTCCCCTCCCTGTCCCTCCCCCGTCTAGCGGTGGTGGCGGACCCACCTCCGGAGCCGGGCGGAGTCGGCCGTGGAGCCGGCGGCGGCGGAGGCGGCCGCGCTGCGTCTGCAGGCGGCGTGGAGGGGGTTCCGGGAGCGCCGGGCCTACCAGGAGTGTCGTGAGGCGGCCGCGGTCCTCCAGAGGAGCTGGAGGTCCTGCCTCGGCCGCCGGACTCTGGCGGCCGTCGTGATCCAGGGCTCCTGGAAGGCGTGCAGAGAGAGGCGCCGCTACAGGAGGATCCAGGACGTGGTGGCGGAGCTCCAGGCGGCGGGCAGGGGATACCTGGCCCGACTCAGGTGACTAGGATGGGGGTCGGTGTGTGGTAGGGAGGGGGGCAGGGATTTGGGAGACAAGGGGCCATGCTGTTATGGTGTTTTAACTAACCTGCTAGTTAAGTTTGAACGAAATGCTAGGGAGGGTTTGGAGAGAGAGAGAGAGAGAGAGAGAGAGAGAGAGAGAGAGAGAGAGAGAGAGAGAGAGAGAGAGACTTAAAACCAAATGCTTTCCTGAGGATGAAGACTGCTGCACGTGCACATGTTAAATCACTATTTTTATGAGGATTTGGTCCCTGTGCTCGCAGAGACTGCGTGTGCAGAGTTTTGTGCAGGCGGGTCACATGACAGAAGGGGTAGCTCTTTCTGCTGAGAGAAGGAGAGGGTGAGAGAGAGAGAGAATATGCTGACTTTGGCTGGCTAGGTTGATTTTTATTAGTTTGACCCTCCCGGATTTAATGCTCATCCTTTTGCGCCTCATAAAAACGCAATGTTTACTCCTGTTCTACTGCGGCATGAATCCCTGATGCTGGATGTTATGTCTGACGTCCGAAGGTTCAAAGAGCTGAAGAGCGAGCGTGACGCTAAGCAGGAGAGCAGGGACGCCAGCGGCCCCGAAGAAGAGGAAGAGGCGGCGATGAGCCTGGGTGCGGAGGACCCCGCCATCCCCGGGACGGACACCTCCTCCTCTGAGGCTGCTGGGGGGCCCGCGCCGGGACCCCAGGACGTGGAGGAGGGGGCGGACAAAGAGCAGGCCAGGGAGCGGAGCTGCAGCATGAGCGACACCAGCCTCAAGTGCCGGTCCAAGCGGGAGAGCCGCCGCATGAGGGAGCTGGAGCAGGCCCAGTTCAGCCTGGAGCTGCTCAAGGGCCGCGCCACCGGTACCGGGGGCCCCCTGCCGGAGGAGCCCGCCCGTGGTAGCGGGCCCTCGGAGGAGCGCGAGAGGTGCCCCCAGTCCCCCCGTGGGTCGCCCGCCAGTCCCGAGAGCCGGGAGCCGCTCCCCGCGGAGGACATGGAGACGGAAGGCTCCAGAAGCTCCGACGGCCCCCGGGAACACTCTCATCTAGGAGGTTCCCGGTCAGAGACTGAGCCATTGGGCACAGCACGCAGGGATTCGAACTACAATGAAATGCCAGAGTTTGAAAAAGAACAGGCTCAGAGAGCAACGTTTTACATCTCTGCTGACCAAAGCCCCGTCCACGAGCCCAAATGCGAGAGCCCCAGCAAGGGTGTGAAAGAGAGGCGAGAGTCCAGCTCTCGAAGGCCCGTGGTGGTGGTCATCAGCATGCAGAAGGAAAGCCCGGTGGATGAGACGGAGCTGCAGGCAGCCCAAGCCCTAGAAAGGACTTCTGATGTCGGGGAAAGCGTTTCGGGTTCCCGCCCGACCACGATAGCAGGTCTAGAGTTAGGCACGACTCCCAGGCCCACAGAGTCCCCCGCCATGAAACACGTACCCCCTACGGAAAGTGGTTCCCCCAAGGCCGCCCCGTCAAGCCCCCATGAAGACACTCCAGGGTCTCCAGCCATTTGCTCCTCAGAGGTGGACATCCAGTTAGTCCTGGAGCCAAGGCCCTCGATGCTGCCGGTCCTGCCCAGCCAGAAGGACAGGAAAGGGGGCAGGCCAGCGCAGGCGTGCCCCAGTGTCCATGTCCTGGAGACCAAACCACCGAAGGCCCAGAAGAAGAGTTCAGCCCAGACTGTGATCGTCAATATGACAGAGAAGCCCGCGACGACAGTGTTTTCTCCACCCAGACGCAAGCTGCCCTTCTCCAAGTGAGTACAAGATGACTTACTATTATTATACCGAGTGTAATTGCTATTATTGTACCATCGCTGGAGTAGTGCTTTGGGATATCTGACTGTTGACTGTTGCAGATCTGATAAAGACCTGGTCAACCAGGAGAGGTCTTTGTCCTTGCATGAGGACCCCTCCAGCTCCAAATCTTCTGCAGGTTCCAGAAGAGAGGTGAGATTGACGGAAAAAAAAGACACACACACGCACGCGCGCACACACACACACTGACATTCATCCAACAATCCCAAAAAACTCATCAAAAAGTATTGATGTTGAATTTGTTCATTCTGAAGTGTGTGTTTGCATGTTGCTGCCATTGATTCAGGGGGAATATTAAAGTGTTTTTGCCTTGGTACATGTTTTGTCTCACACACACACACACACACGGACAACACACACAAACACACCCGGCTGACCCGATGTCCCTGTGGAAGCAGATCAGTCGCCCCGGTCCCAAAAAGAAAGCGCGCATGTCCCGGACTCGCTCCGACTTCCTCACTCGCTGTAACTCAGAAGGGGCCACCCAGTCGGACGACGAGGACGACGAGTACTACGTCCCCGCGGTGTCCCGCACCCTGCCCCCCTCCCTGTCCCCCCCCCACCCCCACCCCCACGCAGACTGCCTCAGTGACAGCGAGATGGTAAAGCAGGACGCTCCCGAGATATCCAACCAAATATAAATGTCCGACGACCAACTGCCGCTTGCCCATCTCTCTCCCTCTTCTTTGGGGGTTTATTAGCGCTAACCTTAATGTCGGCCGTAATGGCCTCTCTTCTGAAATCCAACAAACGTTTTTTTTCCTTTCTAGCTAACGTAGCTAGCTCTTTGCCTGATCTCTTCTCCTGAATGCTCCGCTGTACACCGGCGGGAAGATCTCAAATTTCCCACTTTGTCGGTGTTGCCTCCGCAGGTGTAACTGTCAAAGGGCTGCCTCACGTTGTCCTTTATCTTTAAAACATCACACTCTTTATATAACCTAGCTCATACTTTAGCATTTGTAGAATCAATGAAGTGTAATTATATCCTTCGTTAGCTACATTTATTATCAAAGTATATGTGAATCATGCTAGCAAAACCACTTAACCGCTAGAGTTAATTCAAGCTAACTTATAGCTGTTCAGTTTACCCAAACTAACGTATAGCTGTTTAGAGCTAATGTATAGCTGTTTAGCGCTAACGTATAACTGTTTAGCTTACTCAAACTGAAATGGAGCCGCTCAGCTTACTTGCCATGGTATAGCTACTCAAGCTAGGGTATAGCTGTTTAGCTAATCCCAGCTAACGTATTCCAGGTGAGGATAACATGACGTATACATTTTACTCAATTAGAATGATGTTACATGTTGGCTGAGGTTTCTCATTCACTTCTTCCATAACACTAGTATTACGCAGAAATTAGCGTCGTACAGGACCACCCCTGACCACCTGACCCATTTTGTCTGCTTCTGGTCAAGAATATGCTCCAAGGACCACGTCTCCTTGGAAACCAACTGCTTTACATGCATGCGGGACGCAGCCGTCTGTCTCTCTTGGCAACCTAACAATCTGAATGACATTGTCGCTGAAAAGGAGCATGGCCACTCTTGAAACACCTGAATTACTTACTTTGAAGCATTTTCTTTGAAATACAAATGTGTTATTCTTGTCCATCATCAAAAGAGTGCAATTTAAGTTTGAGTATTTGAGTAAAGCTCGCTGCCAATTGAAATAGTATGAAATTCACTAAAATGACATTTAGCTAGATGAATACATGATATAAGATGCATTGCAACTAGTCTGATCCTTTACACTGAGGACCAAGACTTGTTTTACCCGCTAACTTCCTACTCACTTACTGCCTGCCCTTTATGTTCAAACCACTAACAGGAATGCACAGCTCGTCGACTCTTTCCTTAACGTTCATTTCAATCCACGCTCATGACTTAAGATCTCCTTTTATCTCCTCCTCCTCTCCAGTCGTCTCACAAAGACCAGAAGAAGATCCACAAGACCATGTCCTCCGGAGACCTGGGCAAGGTGGAGGTTCTCCGGAAGACCTCTAGCCAGGACGGAAGGTACTCTCTCTCCCCTCTGCTGCCTCCCCCTCCTGCTGTCTCCTCCCCTCTCTGATCTGTCGCCTTCATTTTCTCCACTCTCCCCCCCCCTGCCCTAGTGGGCCTTTTATGTTGTGTAGGGTTGATGGTTTCATTCAGGGCTCCAAAAGCCATTTCACCAGCATCTGGTCTTGGTAACAAGATGATGATGAGGATGATCCCAGGTTATGGACGTTTTTACATTTTTTGACAAAGAACTTGAAAAGCTTCTTCTACGATCAAGCATTTCCCGGCAGAATGTTAGCCCGTTTTAGCATTGTGGATGATTTGTAACATTTTAAGGTATACGCATTGATCTGGAAAATGTGTAGCTCGAGCATGAAGATGTGAGGTGAGGGTTCTAGGTGAGGTGTGTGTCCGTCCAACGATGGTACATCGTGTGTTTGTGATCCAACAGGATGAGAGGCAAGATGCGCTTCTGGAGTAAGACAAAACACGCGGACAAGAAGCTGTCCAAGGAGAGGAGTGAGAGTGTGGACACGCCAGGTAACGGCGGGCCTAGCCCTTGGGAGACTCTTTATGTACTATCTACATGTACTAGGTCTTGATAAGTTGTAACGTTATCATAAATTAATGAATGGAGAGAACATTTGTAGATTTTCTTTCTATTTAACCTGGGGGAAAGGTAGAGTATTCTTAAGGTCTACTTCAAAATAAACAGCCATACAAATTTGTAGTGTCTTCTACAGTCACATACATGGTCAAAAAGAAAACTTCTAAAGCTCTAAACACTTAACCCTAACTGCTCCCGACGAGCTGGCTGTCACCTTGCATGGTTGACTCCGCCGTCGGAGTCACTTTGAATAAAAGCGTAGCTAAATGCTCTTAATATAAATGTGAATGCAAAAATAAAACAACCAAATAATAATAATAAACATTGGCTCAAACAACAATGAAATGGCTAAAAAGAATTGAACTACAACCAAAGTATTTACAACATAAGTTTCACGTCGACCAATCAAACGCATGCAGACGTGACGGAGAGAAAACGCCTTCGCCATCAGTCATGACACCACTGTGTCTCCACCCCCCCCCCCTCCCCCCCTCCCCCACCTTCCTCCGCCTAACTCCCCAGCGGTCGACGGGCCCTCACCTCCCCGCAGCCCAGACGCGGGGGCCTCCCCGGGGGCTCCCAGGGACGCCAAGGAGAACAAGGAGCCCTCGCCCAAGTCCCGGCGGCGGCGGAGCGTGAAGATCAGCAGCGCTGGGCTGGAGCCCGCCCACTGGCAGAACGACGCCCTCCTCATCCTCAGCACCGCCCACGACTACCGCAGCATGAACGACTTCCTGATGAAGAAGGTCTGAGCACACACACACACACACACACACACACATACACACACACACACACACACACACACACACACACACACACACACACACACACACACACACACACACACACACACACAAGCTGGGGTTACACATACAGCATACACACACACAAATTTGAGCTAGACATACAGTACACACACACACACACACACACACACACACACACACACACACACACACACACACACACACACACACACACGCACACACACACTATTCCTCTACTGCATGTACACAGATGCATGCACACAAAAAACTAAAAATAAAATAAATCTAAATTCCCTCCCCCCTACCTTTCCCCCTCTAGATCGGGGAGCTGGAGTCTGAGGACGGTAAGAAGGACACCATGGTGGACGTGGTCTTCAAGAAGGCCCTGAAGGAGTTCAGGATCAACATCTTCAACTCCTACTCAACGGCTCTGGCTGTGAGTACCCTGTGGTCGGGGTCTTCCACTTCAATAACTTGAACTTAATCATATTACTACAGTTTGAGCATAAATGTTATAGTGTTCAACCTGATTCCAGCCCATCGAACATGTACCAGAATCCATTTATTGCCCATGCATTACTTCAAGCCAGCAAATCGAATATAACCATGCATTGGAAGTGCACAATACTGCCTCAATTATCTTTCAAATGAAATTTCCCCTTGAATATAATGACCACAACAGGGCTTGTGAATCCCTGGTATGGATAACAGTAGAAAGACTTTAACGGATGTTTTGAGGAATCTTTTTATTAGCATTGAAATTCATATCTCCACCTAATTGAGGGTTAGGAGTGTACCAGAGTACTTGTGTTGTGTAGCATCTTATCCTAGCTATCTTTGTTGTATACGGGGAATGGGTTAACCTAGCCATCGTTAGTGCTTGGCACTTGGTTCTAAGAACATCCTTACTGTACTGACAGCAATACATTGTTTCTCTTTCTAAAGAGAAATGTACTTCGCTTTGGATAAAAGTGTCTGCTAAACACCCTAAATGTAAATGCAAAAGGTTCCCAAACGGACATCAGGAGGTGAACTCACCAATCCTCCTGTCTCCCCTCTCCTCCCCTCGCCACCTTCTCCCGGCTCCCCTCCCCAGATGGAGGACGGCCGCAGCATCCGCTACAAGGACCTGCACGCGCTGTTTGAGCAGATCCTGGAGAAGAGCATGAGGCAGGAGCAGAGGGACTGGAGCGAGTCGCCCGTCAAGGTGTGGGTCAACACCTTCAAGGTCTTCCTGGACGAGTTCATGACGGAGTACAAGCCCATGGAGGGCACCATCGGCAGGGTGAGGAGACGTCGGGTGGGGGCGGGGCTGGGGGTGAGGGGGAGGTTGGGGTGGGGGTGAAGGTGAGGGTGGGGGTGAGGGTGGGGGTAGGTGAGGGTCGGGGCGTTGTGTGGTTACCTTGGTCATTTAGCAGACTTCCCTCCGAAGGGACTCATGGGTTTGGCTGAGAACGATCTAAGCTGAGTATTAATATCTGCATATATATAACATACTGTATATATTAGTACAAAATTATTAAGAGCCAAAAAATATTAATCAACAACATATTATTTGCTGACCAACAAATTGTTCTCCTATAATTTTTGACATCTGTATGACATGTTTTATTATTTTTTTCATAAATTATAAATTTTATTCTAGGTCGGTTAAACATGAGTAGATAACCACATTAATAGTGGATGAGAGATATGTCGTTTTTGTAATAGGCTGATTGATTGCCGCGTTTAGACGATAGATTCGATTCAACGGAAAAACAAGTCAGATGTTTAAGGTCAAAGGCAGGAAATGGAGGTCAAAGAGTTTGCTCAAATATTCATGAACTGTCCGACCATTTAGACCGAACAGCGTGTTGTTAAAGTACCATCGGTTGACAGAGTGGTTTTTAAAAGCTGCTTCGTCGGATTTCATAGAAAACATTGTCAAAGTGCTTCGGAGCCACTCCCAGTGGGTGTGTGTGGAGCTTGGGGTTTGTAGACTGGAGTCACACATTCACGTGCCTGGCTTTCTCTCATCCAGCCAGCATTATCTTTCATTCACTGTTTTTATTGTTGTTTTTGTAATTTAGAACACAGAAACTCTGTACTCTTTACGACAAAACTATAAAGTTGATTATAGTAGAGCTTATGCCATTGAGTCTTTCATAGAGAATTAAGGAAGATAAAAAAAAATGTTGCTGTTTGTCCCAGGCTTCTAAACCAGAGCGGAAGAAGAGGAGGAAAAAGGAGAGCGACATTGTAAGTTTATTCTTTCTGAAACTCTAGCTAACTCATTTCTCGTTTCCCTTTAAGAGTATGAGCTTGTAGAAAGACCTGAGCACAACCCTTGGATTTGCTTAGAAATTGCAATTTCCTAGAAGATTGAGAAGATCAAGAGTGGGAGGTTAAAGATATTACGATATGATTGGCTTTGAAGGGAGGGTATTCTCTTGGACGAAAAATGTCTTAAATTAGTTTTATCTGTGTTTTATCTAGCTTTTTCAATTTTTACTATATCAATAATATTATTCAGGTTATAAAAAATATATGTATGCCATTGAATATTGCATAAAAAAACCACATGATATTTTTGATCAATGATTTTGGGATTCAAGGTGTTGATTTATGATAAAGTAATGCATAAATAAAGTAATACATTTAAAACAATGGTTGAATGTTTATTAGTGCTGCGCAGTAAGCGTCTCTGCTGCCTCCTACAGGTGGAGGAGCACAATGGCCACATCTTCAAGGCCACCCAGTACAGCATCCCCACCTACTGTGAATACTGCTCCTCCCTCATCTGGATGATGGACAGAGCCTGTGTCTGCAAACGTAAAGAGCAGTGTGTGCACAGACACACACACACACACACACACACACACACACACACACACACACACACACACACACACACACAAACACAAACACACATACAAACAATGATAAACACACACATACACACAAGCACATACAACACAATGACACACACACACACACACACACACACACACACACACACACACACACACACACACACACACACACACACACACACACACACACACACACACACACATAACACAATGATAAACACACAAGCACATACAACACAATGATACAGACACACACACACACAACACAATGATAAACACACACACAAGCACATACAACACAATGATAGACACACACACACACACACACACACACACACACACACACACACACACACACACACACACACACACACACACACACAACAAAATCGAACAACACAGACACCCAAACACAGATGGCCACTTGGATTGATAAATATTGTTTCAATATACATTCTACCAACCGGATGCCTTCTTAGTCCGTCCTGTGTTCACCAGTAACATGCAGAGCAAAAAAAAGCAAATGTCTCAAGCTTCCTACTATTCCGAAGCAACACACACAGACACACACACACACACACAAGTGTGCGCAGGCACACAGACACACACAAACACCCTCACTACTCGTTCTAATGTTCCTCTAACTCAATTGCAGAGGCCCTCATGCCATAACTCCAACTTCCTCCCACTCACACATTACGTCCCCATTTTCTCTTTTTCCATTCTCTAAACATTGCACTCGCACTGTCGCACACACACAATCAGACACTCACGTACACACAAAACACACAAAACACACGCAATGACCTTCATGCCAAAGAGTCTGAGTAATTTCATTTGACTTCCATTAATCAAACTTAAGTACTCGGGAAGCCATCGCCCTCCATTTTGGGGTGTAGAAAGGATTAGCGTGCAGAGCAGAGAACAGCGCTGGTCCTCACCACACAGTGCACTGCATCCTCTGGGATCAGAGCACCGGAGGTTGGCTCACCTCCTCCTCCTCTCCCCCGCTCTCCAGTCTGCCGCTACGCCTGCCACAGGAAGTGCTGCACCAAGATGACCACCAAGTGCAGCAAGAAGGTAGGAGACGTCCGGACTCTCAGCATGTTGTAGCTGTGGATGTGGAACCTAGAGATCAGACTGGTGTATACTGCGCTGATGTATCTACACTGTCCGTTGTTGAAGCACCAGTTTGCTCAATATGTGGTTCCACTATTTTCAATTATGTTAACTAATGTTCATGCCTAGTTACCTTTTTGAATCAATATTTATTAATTATCATTTGTTTTATTTTATTTAAAATAAAAAAAATGTTGTTTAAGTGCTTGGAAGGCCATGGAGATAATCTAGAATTAGTAACAACATCTCATTTATCTTTACGTGTGTGTGTGTGTGTGTTTGTGTTTGTTTCTGTGTCTGTGTCCATGTGTGTGTGTGTCTGTGTCCGTATGTGCGTGCGTGTGTGTCTCTGATTCCATGTAACAGTACGACCCGGAGCTGTCGTCACGGCAGTTTGGGGTGGAGCTGTCACGCCTCAGCAGGGAGGAGCACACGGTGCCCCACCTGGTGGAGAAGCTCATCAACTACATCGAGATGCACGGCCTCTACACCGAAGGCATCTACAGGAAGTCTGGCTCCACCAATAAGGTCAAAGAGCTCCGCCAGGGGCTGGATACAGGTGGGAAGGACAGCATTCTAACCTCATACAATTATAAATAAGGAATGTAAATGTGAAATACACTTTCATGCAAGTCCCAGGGTTACCGTTGAATGTAGTGGTACTTTCTATGAACTGTAGGGTGTAGCAATGTGTCAACTTGAGCCTGTTTCCTTGGCCATAGTCTCACAAATCAGGCTTTGGAGAAGATTAAGTCTTTAGACTTCGATAAAGCTCGAATCTGATGCAAAATGTAGCATTTTATTATGACCTATTATGCTTATAATGCTGAGTCTGTAAGGGTTACTGGTATACAGGAAACCCCCTTCAACACTAAACTCTGTTTCTGCTGTTCCAGATGTGAGCAGCATGAACCTGGACGACTACAACATCCACGTCATCGCCAGCGTGCTCAAGCAGTGGCTCCGCGACCTGCCCAGCCCTCTCATGACCTTTGAACTCTACGAGGAGTTCCTCAGGGCTATGGGTAAGGCGTCCACTTGGCCTCTGCTCTTCCTTTCAGTTGTCCACCTTCTGTGTCAAAGTCCTACAGGTGTTGACCCGGGTGCTTTTCAGTGTGGGGGGGCCGTGTGGTCTGGGGTTCAGCGGGTCTCCCAGCCGAAAGGGTTCCTGATTTAAACACAGATGTCCGCAGTGTCCTGTAGGCCTCCTTAAGAAAGATGACCCCTGACCCCCGAACAACTCCCTACTACATTATCATTGATGCTTCCCATGCTGTGTACATACCGATACTACCGATATCTCTTCTGTATATTTTTATTTATGTATATTTTGTCCTCTTTATGAAATTCTGCTACTGTTGCTACTGTACTATCTTAACAACGCCTTAAGAAAAGATTGGCTGTAAGTCAATCTGTGGTCAACGCTGAATGACGGAACAGTAAGAGCTCCTCGTGGAGACAGAGTCCCCTGAGGTGTGTGACTGACAGCCTGCTGGGCGGTGTGTTGTCGGCTCCAGGTCAGCCAGAGAGGAGGGATGTGATCCACGGCGTGTACTCCATCATCGACCAGCTCAGCAGGACTCACCTGAGCACCCTGGAGCGCCTCATCTTCCACCTGGTCAGGTGAGTCTGGGGCCTGCAGTGACTGACCAATCACATGCTGACCTCCCCGGCAACACCCTCATGAAATGTTTTTGTAATAGCAACTACGGCGAGGGACATCTCGACGATTTCGTCACCAATATTTGATACTTTCCCAGTGGTTTGATTTGTAATGTTTGGTTGCTATCGGATATTTACCAAAAGCATTTTAGGGGGTTCACATTTTAAAGTGGGACCTAAATTGTATTTATGACTCGACATGCCTTGATCAACGGAGGTGTGTGTCAACATTGATCAACATTGACTGTCTGAATCAACACCCTGGCTAAATGAATATATTTTGTGTGTGTGTGTGTGTGTGTGTGTGTGTGTGTGTGTGTGTGTGTGTGTGTGTGTGTGTGTGTGTGTGTGTGTGTGTGTGTGTGTGTGTGTGTGTGTGTGTGTGTGTGTGTGTGTGTGTGTGTGTGTTTGGTGGTCCAGGATCGCTCTGCAGGAGGACACTAACAGGATGTCGGCCAACGCCCTGGCCATCGTGTTTGCCCCGTGCGTCCTTCGCTGCCCGGACACTATTGACCCTCTGCAGAGTGTCCAGGACATCAGCAAGACCACAGCGTATGTTTCCAGCCCCCCCACCCCCACATGTTCTAAAGGAGTGGTCTTAACGAGGGTTCTAGAAGAGTGTTCTTACCAAACGTTATAAAGGAGTGTTCAGCACTCTAAAGGAGTGTTGTTATCGAGCACAACATGCCAGCTGTGTAAACCGTGAATGAATAGAAGGAGGATTCCAAAGGAGTGTTCTGAATGAGCGCTATCTCCCTGCAGGTGTGTGGAGCTGATCATCAACGAGCAGATGCGCAAGTACACGGCTCGCCTCAAGGACATCAGCAGTCTGGAGTTCGCTGAGAGCAAGGCCAAGAGCAGGCTCATGCACATAAAGAGCTCCCTGGTAAGATCAAAGCCCCTGCAAATGTCATCTGTGTCTGATTGAGTCAGCAGTATGTTTAGCCAATAGGCTCTGGGATGATTACACATGCAGTCACCATTTCATGTACAGCAAGATCCAGCTCTTCTTGAGGATTATTCTGAAACCTTTCTACGTCCCTCCCCATGTCCTTTACCTTCCCCCCCCCATACATCTTACAGAAACCTGTACTAATCGCTGTTAGGTTTCTGCGTCGGTTTCACGGTGTCAAAGTTCCACAGAGCAGTATGCTTCCAAGTGTATGTTGAAAAGTATGTTTCCATGGCAACCGTACTCCTCTTGAGGCGGTTTTACCAGCTCAGTGTGCTCCAGACATCAGACCCACACCCATGGTTTTTCTAGTGTTATGAGGCATTCATAAATAGGAAGTCGATCAACACTTTGATACATCGCGTTTTGTGTGTGTGTGTGTGTGTGTGTGTGTGTGTGTGTGTGTGTGTGTGTGTGTGTGTGTGTGTGTGTGTGTGTGTGTGTGTGTGTGTGTGTGTGTGTGTGTGTGTGTGTGTGTGAAATTGCACACGTCTTTTCCGCACTCCACAGAGCAAAGAGCGCATTCGGCGTAGCAGCGGCAGCAGCCTCATCCCCTCGCCGCCCCTTAGCCCCAAGGGGGCGCCCCCGGAGGCGGAGGAAGGGACTGCAGGAGAAGCGGGAGGAGGAGAAGAAGAAGGAGGGGGAGAGGAGGTGGAAGAGGGGCCGGGGCTTAGCGAGCAGCAGCAAACGGCCTTGCAGCACGAGGAGAGGATACTGACGGCGCAGATCGAGAGCCTGCAGAAGGAGAAGTACGACTCATACATTTTGTTTCCTGTTCCTGTTTCCAACCAACCGGACTACGGCCCCTAGATTAGTAGTTTAGGATATACTATTCCTATAAGCAGCTACTTTTAAGTTGAAGTCTAAAAAGCGCTATTGTTTTGCAGCTATTATTTTGTTTATGTCCACCCTTCCATTATATTACGACAGAAGAGATAAATCAAGGAATCAATTTTTTTGTTTGTATCTACCTCTGTCTGTCGGTTGCCTGTCTGTCTGTCTGTCTGTCTGTCTGTCTGTCTGTCTGTCTGTCTGTCTGTCTGTCTGTCTGTCTGTCTGTCTGTCTGGTGTGTGTGTGCTTGTGTGTGTAGGGAGGAGCTGACCTTCGAGATGCTGGCGTTGGAGCCCCGGACGTCTGACGATGAAACCCCAGAGTCTGAGGCCTCCATCGGCACGGCGGAGAGCTCGGAGAACATCGCCATGGAGACGGAAGGGGCGACCTCCGGCCCTCATGGTGGGTGTGGTTAGGGGTGGGTGTGGTTAGGGGTGTGTCCAGGTGCAGAGGAAAAAAAACAAACCTATCTCTGTGTCGTTCAAATACTTAAATATGTGAATAAACAGAAACATAGTGTCCTCACATACTCACTCTCTCAACTCGCCCCCTCTCTAACGCTACGCTCTCTCCCTCTCTCTCTCTCTCCGTCAGGGCGAGAGACCCCCCTCTGCAGGAAGGCCGAGGCCAAAAGCCGACGCACTCAGCGGCGACAGCCAGACTCCTCCCCCTCCTCTTCCTCCTCCTCCTCCTCGCCGGCCACCACTGCCGCCGCCGCCGCCTCTGCGCTCTCCTCCTCCTACCACCTGCCGCCCTCTCTCTCCTCCGCCTCCTCTTCCTCCTCCTCCCAGCCCTTCCCCCACCGCTTCCGCTCCTCTTCCTCGGGCCCCCTCCTGACCTCGTGCCCCCTGGGCGCCCCGGAGCCAGACCTGGGCGCGGTGGGCGCGGCCGTGGGCCAGAGGGGCAGCAAGATCCGCCACCGGCTCCGGCTGAGCCGCAGCTCGCCGCGCGACCCCACCGAGGCGCAGCGCAGGGAGACGGGGGACTTTGGCTCGGCGCCGCATCAGCTGGTTCTGTACGGCAGCAACGAGTTCATGGTGTGAGCGCCTCCGGTCTGAGAGGGGAAGGGGAGGGAGAGAGGAGGAGGAGGAGGAGGGGAGGAAGAGCGCTTTGCTGATGACCGTATGCTGTGGGGGAGGGGGGCCGGTGTTGACACACTCCCCCCCCCCCCCCCTCTCCTCTCCGGGGGTTTGGATACACACCGAAGGTAAAGGATTAAAGGACCACGGCGGAACCAGTCAGAACTGGCCACATGCCAATACTGTTCATTAAGAAAGAACTCAAAAAATAATCCTTTTTTTTTTTTTTTTTTATGTTACCAACGCACCGGGTGGGGGGGGGTGATCCGGGCCTGCCGCACAAGTATTCCCGCCGAATTAGGCCACGCCCATCGCCCCCTGTCACATCGAGATGCTTATGTGCTTATGTGACGCCATTCATTCGGCCACGTCACACGTTAATATTATTATCATTGTTGTTTGTTGTTATGTTACAAAGGAAGCGGAGATGTACATAGACTGAAACTCCTGGTGTGAAAAGGTTGTCCGAAATCAATATTACCCCTGTTGCTCTCCATCTTTCTTGCTCTCTCTCTCTCCCTCTCCCTCTCCCTCTCCCTCTCCCTCTCCCTCTCCCTCTCCCTCTCCCTCTCTCTCTCTCTCTCTCTCTCTCTCTCTCTCTCTCTCTCTCTCTCTCTCACTTTCCGTTTTTCTCTCTCTGCCTCTCTCTCGCCCTCTCGGAAGGAAGTCCACTTTTCTTTGTTATTGTTTTTTGTGTGTTTTTCTTCCCGCTGTGTTCCCCCCCCCCCTCGTACCTGAATTACAGTTCACGGGGCCAAATGGGAGGTGGCTTCCACTGATGACCAGTGATCTCTGAGAGATGAGGTCGCCTCATCCCCCATCCGCCATTGTGGGAGGCCTGATGTGAAGAGTCGACCGATCAGCCATACACGGTGTCGTTCAGTACAGCGGGGAGCTGTCCCTGAGGCCGCCATGACGCTCGTATTGATTTAGACATATCAGTGTTAATGTGTTTGTGACTTGAAAGTGGTCTCATTTTGTTATGGCTGTTCTTTTTATTTTTTTATTTGGTATTTGTTTACTTTTGGTGTCATTTTGGTGATCAATCATTGTTGAAGATGCCATGTTTTCATTGTTGACTGTGTGTGTGTGTGTGTGTGTGTGTGTGTGTGTGTGTGTGTGTGTGTGTGTGTGTGTGTGTGTGTGTGTGTGTGTGTGTGTGTGTGAGAGAGAGAGTTCTGCATGGGAACACACACGCATACACCTGCGTTACACCAGGTGTGTTCTGAGCCATATTATTCTGTTTGTGTTGCCATTTTGTTCCATAACTGTCCAATGCATTCACTTCCTTTCTGGTGATTGCTGGGAAAAGTAGCATAAACTTTGTGTCTCTCTGGTCACATCACATAGTAGTAACCAGCCTGGACTCCTAATGGAAAGCTATCTAGCTAACATGCTATCAACTCCTTTTGGACTAGTTACACTCTTTCATTCTCTCTCTCGCCCTCCCTTTACAGTATTTAAAGGGATTAATATCCAGTCTATGTCAGCTATATGCAAAGCTTTTGACTATAAATACGTACAGATGCTACAACCCCCTTCTATAGCTACAGTATATCTTGCTTGCAGTGATGAGACGCTATGGCGCCAGTCGACCACTAGTCGGCCACAGAGCGTCTTTCCACTACTTTGGAAAGTGCGCTATTCTCGGTTTTAGCATGTCGTCTAAGATCGCTTTTAAACACATAAGGACAAGGACAGAGACATAGTGATGTATGATCTAACGGGAGCAGTCACTACCAACACATAAAACGTGTTTGTTTGTTGAAAACAAAATGTTTTTTTCTTTTCAAGGGGTTGTTGTGAATAATGGTGTTTCGAACCTAAGAAGATATTTGGGAAGATATTTCTTTCTCTGTGAATTACAAGCTATTATTTAAGAACACGTGGTTTGTGCTTGTTTACGCTGTCCACATGGCATTCTGCAACAACAAAAAATGAAAAAAATGAATGTACCGATTACTAGGAGGCATGCTCTGCTTTCTTTTGGTTATTTGTTTGTCTTTTATATACCATATATAGTACTATTTATGATCATGTTTCGGGGTGTACATTGGTCAAAAAAGAAAGCTTGTTATAAATGGATATATTATCCTATGTACGATTCATTATCTACTATTAATCATTGGCACGGTTTGGACAGGTCATTATCTTCTGTCGTATTTGTGCCGGAAGTTACCGACCTTAATTTGAGCGGTGAAACTCGTTTTCGGCGTCCATCTTGGACGGACACGGCCTTGTATGAGGTGCAGTTTGTGTAAAATGTATTTTATTTTTTATTTGAATATTGATGATTGTCCAAAAAAAAAAAATTCATGAGGGTAAAGCTTCTGCTTATTAAAAAAAGGCAAACTGGAGTCCGACCTCAATGGCTTTTGTGATTCACATAAATATTGAATGAAAGAAAGGGGGCCTCTGGTGCAGCATCATCGTAATGAACCCAAATATGGGCGCAGTTCTTTACGTTGGGTGTTAAAGAGGGTGTTTTTTAAAACCTTGTATATTGTCAGATTTAATCATCAACATAGTAATCTATGCCTAAAATAAGTCCCCAATTTAGAGGAAAAAAAGGGGTAAAATACTTCCCTTTAATATGTGAACGTCCCACTCTGCTGTGCTCTTTAAAATAAGTAATACAAATTAAGTCCTTCCTGGGGATGGCTACATAAAGGCTATTTTACACTGTTTAACAAAGATGAAAGTTAAGCTATCCCTTATAAGAAAACCTAATATTTCTCCTCTAAATTCTCAGTCATTTCATCAGTTTTCCATATTTTTATCTTACATGAACTGTTACAGTCCCAACTGAGTCCTACTTGGGAACTTTAAGTGTTATTTGATTTTAGTTGTTTACTGACTTTTTAAAGTTTATTTTTATTTATTTAAAAGGGACAGTGTACATTAATCGACATGTCCATAGGACATGTAAATGTACCAGATTTAGTTATACAAACTTATTTTTCATCTGTAGTCCCCAAGTTGACCTCACTATTTTAAATAATTTCCATAAATTATTTAGATCTCACATTTGAATTGTTACTTTTGTGTAATCACGTCTGTGCACCCCCCTACATATCGATATAACATATGTGGTGTTCAGCTCCACTGGACCCAAGGGAAATAAAAGTGTCGGAAATTAGATGAAAACAAGTCAACGTGGTTTTCCTCCTACCTGGGCCTACTGGTATTGCTAAACAAATATTTAGAATTGCAATTACGATACGATACGATACAACTTTATTAATCCCCCGTAGGAGAAATGTGTTGGGGCAATAGACCTTCTTTCCACCACTACCTCCAGACTGTCCAGTTGAAGTCCTACAACAGAGCTAGCCTTCCTCACCCAGCCTTGATGCCTCCTCCCCAGCATGCCCCAGCAAAGCACAGTGTGCTGGCTGCCACAGACTGATAGAACATCTTTAGTAGCCTGCCACACATGTCAAATGACCTGAGCCTCCTGTAGAAGAAGAGAAGCTCTGATTCTTCCTATAGAGGGCCTCTGTGTTGTCTTTCCAGTCCAGTTTGTTCATGCGCACTCAAAGGAATTTGTACGCGTCCACTGTCTCTACTTCAACCCCCTGGATGGTAATGGGGGTTGGGGGCTTCCTGCTCGGTCGGAAGTCCACCACCAGCTCCTTGGTCTTGCCGATGTTGAGCTGGAGGTGGTTCTCCTCGGACCATCTGACGAAGCCCTCCACCACTACTCTGTACTCGTCCTCACTGATGCAGCCCACAATGGAGGTGTCATCCGAGATCTTCTGTAGACGGCACCGTCCCGAGTTGATGGTGAGGTCAGAGGTGTAGATGGTGAAGTTAAAAGGTGAAAGTACTGCTCCTTGTGGTGCACCGGTGTTGCTCATCACCACATCTGCTCTGCAGCCGCATGTACTGTGGCCTGCTGGAGAGATAGTCTCCAATCAAGGCCACCATGTCGTGGTCTACCTGCATCGTTGAGAGCTTCTTCACAAGCAGGAGAGGCTGGATGGTGTTGAACCCACTGGAAAAGTCAAAGAACATGACTCTCACTGTGTTCCCCGGCCTCTCCAGGTGTGAGTAAGCCCTGTGCAGCAGGTAGATGATGGCATTGTCCACGCCGAGTTGAGCTTGGTACGGAACTGCAGTGGATCCATGGAGTCGCACACCTGGGGCCTGAGGGGAAAAACGGTCTGTCTAGTTACTGGACCAGATGAAATGAGACGGAGAGGTAATGAAGTCTGTCGGCACGAGGACCTTGGATTTATTAAGTAAAGTGGCAACGGTTATACAGAGTCATAAAGCGTGAGAGATCGAATATGTCTAAGTCCCTAATCAGCGCTGATGGTTCGTCCAGAGCTTCGCCTCCGTGGAAGGTCTGCTTCAGAAGAAAAAAGGGCCAAGAGTCTCTGTGTGATACAGTTTTATGCTGTATCTTCCTCTCGATGAGGTGTGTGCGTTTGAGATGTGTATGGTTCTGTGTGTTTTTGCTTGACCCAGGCCCTAGTATATGCATGTGTATCTTCTTGTGTTCTTCCTAACGGGGGAGAGCTTCAAAGAGTCTCCTGTTTGTGGCTCTCCCGTTCTTGAGGATGACTGGTGCATTGTCTGAGTGTCTACCATTTGCCTGGAGGAGAAATGGGGCCTTGGCTCTGGCCTTGGCCTGACTATATTATCATGTGTGTGTTATGTGTTAAAAGTTGACTATATTGTAATGTGACTGCCATGTGATGTGCTCATCAGGCGTTAAAAGTTGACTACCGGTATATTGTAATGTGACTGCCATGTGATGTGCTCATCAGGCTAGGGTAGGAGTTAGCTATATTTATAATGTACATGTGATGTACTCAGCAGGTTATTTTGCCCAACAGGCCTAAGGTGTTGCAGTACCAGTCTCTCAAAGGTGCGAGATCAGCAGCACTGGTTTGTAGTCATTGAGAGAGCAGGGAGGTGCTATCTTAGGCACCGGAACAATGCAGGAGGTCTTCCACAGCTGGGGCACCTTCTTCAGCTTCAAAGAGAGGTTGAAGAAGGGTTGGAACAATCCTGCAAGTGTTCGGTTGATGTTATCTGGACCCATTGCTTTGTTCCTCCAGAGCTTTGATAGCTCCAGTCTCACCTGGCTGGATGTGATGAAAGAAGCGAGAGGGGGGGGGGGGGGGGGGGGCAATGGCAGTGGCAGGGTTAGGGATGAGGGTGGTGAAGGAGGGGGGCCCATCAGACTGGCCTGCTGAGCTCACAGGAGCGGGGGTTGAGTAAAACCTATTAAAAAACAGGTATTTTGCAAGTTTGTACGGCTGGACCATGCAGTTTGTGTCCCGTGATTATTACATTATTAAAGAAAAATTAAAATACCATTAACATCCTATATTCTTTGGGCTTAGTGCCCCAAGAGAAGTGTGACACCGGTTATTAATAAGCTTTGTTGTTGAGTCATTTATACAACCCAGGGAATTATTATCTTTGATTTCGTTTTTTCATTTATTAACATAACAACAGATGTACAGATGTGACAACAGAGATAATGTAAATTAGCCTTGTGTCTATAATCTGGCTCAATATTGTGCATTGTCCCTGTCAAATAAACGTAAAATAAAGAAAATACAAATGAATATAGGAATTTGACTGGACAATCCCTGTGACTGTTATTCAAGATAAACTACTTAACTCTTAAATGATCATGTGTCCTCTGAATGCGTTGAGGACATCACGCTTCTTACGAGCTTTCCAAGATAATTGTTCTTCTCTTACGATATTCTCATGAATACTATTGATCCCGCCTCTGCAAACTTTACAGTGGAGCCAACACGCAGGGCGTACCCGCGACACCCCTTGATACCTAATATTATTCTAATTCAGTTAAAAGAACAGTTGCATTGACTTCCGCCCTCACATTTGCCTTTTTTTTCAGGGAATTCCTGCCCATTTGCCGATATGCAGTCAGTGGTAATGTATACCTACCTATATTTTACACACGAACATAGTTAATCGAATGTGTATTGTAACAGTTGAAGTGTAATTTAATCTCAGTTGTTTACAGACTTTCTAAAGTTGTTTTTTTCCTGAATGACTTATAATTTCGATTACACAGTCCAATTGTTATCCCAGCAAACATTTACTCCACGTGCGTCGAGCCCAACAAGTCCAGTAGTCGTCAAGTCACCACGTGACTTAATTTCGAGCATTTGCCGTTTCGAGCATTTGATAGTTATGTTATTAACCTCTAGTTCTATGTTGCAAGCTACGCCGTCTAGGCTTCGCCTGGGTTTATCCCGTGCGCATGCTCGTACGGGGAAGCCTAGAGGGCGTAGCCTACATGAGATATAGTTCTTAGAGGAATGGTGACTTCAAGGAAAACTTATTTTACAGTGATGTAACACTCACGGCAAACATTTCTGCATCCAACAATTCGCCGAGTCACAACGTGAATTTATTTCGACCATTTGCTGACATGAAAACATATTGGTGTTCAGGGTGCCGCAAGGGATCCTGGGGGGGGGGGTGTTTGGACCATGGGTTTGGACCATAGTTTGGACCATCGCGAGTTGGACCTCTGGCGCCCTCCTATGTCCTTTGCGGAGGAGACATTGTGTGGGGTTTGTTTATCGCTATGGGTGGGTTAGCGTTGCTGTTACTGTGTTGTTGTTCCCGACACCGTCACCGAGACGTTTATGTTGGCTAGTAATAATTTTGAGTGTGTTTTGGTGTGTCGTGTGTCGTGTGTGTGTGTGTGTGTGTGTGTGTGTGTGTGTGTGTGTGTGTGTGTGTGTGTGTGTGTGTGTGTGTGTGTGTGTGTGTGTGTGTGTGTGTGTGTGTGTGTGTGTGTGTGTGTGTGTGTGTGTGTTCATTAAAGGCATTTCTCGTAGTCGTGCGGTGTGAGCATGGACATATTATAGGATGTGAGGCGTGCGAGAGTTGCATGACCACTTAAACCTGTGCTCCCGTGTCCCGTCCCGTCTAGTCCTTCTCGCGCTGCTCGCCACAATATATAGGCCTAGGGAAATGGTGATTTCGAGGAAATCTTGTTTTGCAGTTAACTGAATAAACAATGTTTAATTGAACAATGATATAACAGTGTATATGTGTGTGAATCGTATGTTTTACACATGAATGTGTGTTATTGAAAAGTGTTATTATTCCAGACGCAATATGCTATCATGTAGGCCTAGACCTATAAGGCCAATAGGGGCTAATTAATAATTATTCGCTGAAGGCGAAGTGAATAGTGTACTAATATACAGGGATGGACTGGGACAAAAATCTGGCACAGGACTTTGGGAATGAGAGGCCTTTCATGAGACAGAGAGAATAGTGTGTGTCGAATTTTGCCACTGTGTAAAATAATATACACTAGTCCTTAACCGTGGATATATGTGCATTGCAAATACATGTCAATGTTTGGATGTGCGTGTGGTTAGAATTGTGTGAGGATCACAGGCAAATATTTTATTCAGCAACCTTGTCCATATTGGAAATTAAATGTGCCTAGAAAGGTAAATCAAGGGGTAAAAGGTTCCAGTGGCTTTATCTAGCCCAATATTGCTATCCTTGATATGAACCAAAGGATCTAGGGGTTAAGCAGTTGAGCCACATCCTATTTTACAGTAGTATATCATATTCAATAGAAGATTCAGAAATAAATTACACTTTATCACAGGTGTCTTTATTCAGTTACAAGTTAAAACGAGTACTCCTCAAAATCCCCGTTCCCTTAAGATAATGTTGATATGTGATAACGTCGGCAAAGGGTCAAAATAAAGTCACGTTGTGACTTAACATCTGTTGGACTTGTTGACGACGCAGTTTGAGGAAATGTTTGCTGGAATGGAGAAGTAAAGTAGAGGTTGTAAATATGTTTGACACGTGCAGCACAAGAGCTATGCTTGTTATAGCACAGCTCTGTACATATTGTTATATGTGCTCTTTCTCACCCTTTGCAGGTGTTCTTTGACCTGGAGACCACGGGATTGGGTAAGCCTACTGCACACTGACACATTTTCATCACTTATCTGTCAAAAGTTTAATCAGGCATTGGCCCACTCAGATCTATTTGTATATTACATAGTATACCAACAACTTGTCTCTACATGTAAATCTGCCTCCTGTTGTGATATTACATGTCCTGCACCTCTGAATACATTAGAGATTATCACTGTATGCTTTTCGATACGTCTCCCAGAACTCCACTCACTCACTCATGCACGCACGCTCGCTCACCCACTCCCCTCCCCTCCCCCTCTCAGACACCAAGCGATGTGATATCATCCAGCTGGCGGCCATCAGCGGAGATGACACCTTCAACATGTACATGATGCCTCAGGTCGCCATCGACAGAGGGGCCACGGCGGTCACAGGCTTCAGGGTCCATAATGGCAAACTCTTCCAGAACGGTAGAGCTATGAACACCGCCATCTTGCACGAGGCCCTGACCTCCTTCCTTGACTTCCTGTGGTCCTTAGAGCAGCCCGTGCTGCTGGCCGCGCACAACGCCAGATGCTTTGACATACCTGTACTGGACAGGGCGCTATTCAGGTGTTCCCTCGACGAGGCGTTCCAGGAGCTGGGCTCCAGATTCTTGGACACCTTACCGCTCAGTAAGACGCTGTATCCATGGTTAGGCAGCCATTCACTGCCGAATCTGTCTGACCACTTCCTGGGAAAACGCTACAATGCCCATGATGCATTGGAGGATGTTACAGCTCTGCAGGAGCTGTACTATTGTTGGAATCTCAAACCACGCTATGTGGCTCGATGGTCATTCTAGCAGCCGCTAGATCTATTTTGCATTGTTGTTTAATAAACCCAGCTTAAAACCAACCAATCTTTTTTAATTGTCTCATTAAAGGTCAATGGATGGCCCTATGCCGTTGGTTAGTCTAGTTATTTCACTTTAAAAAGTATATCTCTGGCTTTAGCCTTCCTGCTATGAATTTCACACCGTATTGTCCGATGGTGTGACGAGTTTGCAGCTTTTACCAAAAATTCCTAGGGGGCCCCTCCAACCAACTTTCATCACTATTATGTTATAAATAATCTGCCCCAAACAGTGTCTTGTACAAAAACATTTTATTTTGAAAAAATATATTAAAAAAACCGAAAACAAACCCCTTTAGGGGGGTCTGGATGCAATACCCCCCAGAAGATTTTTTGTGATTTGAAAATGTAAAAGAAGCAATCTGGTATATTTTGGTGAAGAGAATTTCAGGACTTAAAGACAACTTTTATTTCAGTTCAAATGATGGAAAGTACTTCCACTTCTATTTTAACTTTGTATTTATTGCTTACATGTCCAAAACAAAGGCAATCAATCAATTTCCATTATATTATAAATAATCCAAGCCAAAACAGTGTCTTGTACAAAAACCTTTTATTTAAAAAAAATATCTATAACATCTTAACCACTTAGTCTTCGGGCCATTTTTTTGTTTTTGCACTGCGCCTACTCTAGAGAACACTGCTCCTTTATAATATGACCTCCAATCACATGCTTGGTCTCTTTGGAAAGCTGAGAACCTGTAGAACTGTATGACATTATACAGAATAACTGTATCATGCACTGACACAGTGCTGGGAAGGTTAGAATATTGTTTTTCCTTCCAGCCGGTTACACACAGCTCTAAACCCAAGCTGATTGTAGTACCCTGGGTAACTCCATATCCCTTGGAAACACTACTGAGCCCTAGCCCTAGGTCTTGTGATGCTGTGTGTAAAAGCAGATCTACAAAGCATAAAAGATGAAGTCTCCAGCTTCTTTTATGTAATGATATACCCATTCGTTTTGGTCAGGGTCCTTTTGGAGACTCCAAAAGGACACCTTAACGCTCAGTAAGGCGCTCTATCCGGGGTTAGTCAGCCATTCACTAGTGAGGCTGTCGAACCACTTCCTGGGGAGACGCTACAATGCCCACGATGCATTGGAGGATGTTATGGCTCTGCAGGAGCTATACAATTGGTTGGATCCCGACCCACGCGATGGGTCATTTTAATTTCATTCTGATCTGGTTGACTTATTGACGACAGAGTTGATGGTCCATTCATGTTAACATTAGGCAAGGCAAGGCAACTTTATTTATATAGAATTTAAAAACTGCAAATTTAAAATCTGCATTGTAAACTGCAATGTATGTATGTAAGTAACCCTAACCCTAATAGCAAACATAAAGTTAACATTTACTTCTGTTTTTCTTGGTTTATAATTCTTTTTATGTATCCGTTAATCTATTTTGTATTGTTGTTTATTAAACCAAGCTCAAAACCAACCAATCTTTGTTAATTGAAGGTCAATGGATGGCCCTATGCCATTGTTAGTCTACCTGTACTCACCATACCTGTTGGCCTACCTGTAGTGGACAGCACTGGTGGTTCTGAGGGGTGGCCCTGTCTAAATGTGTATTGTATGAATATTTATTTTTTTGCCAATGATGATAGACAGACTAATAACGCCACCTCACTATCCTTTTCAATTAAGAAATGTCTAAACCTTATTTTATAATAATTAATGTGGCAATAAAAAAGAAAGAAACAGGAAATGTAAATAGGCCCTATTCAGGGTTCCTATTCAAGTTGTACATGCCTGTCTGAGAGTCTTTCCAAAGATTTGTAGTTAATTTCCTAAATTCAAGTCAATAATTGCGACATTTTTTTGCTTAAAGAGATACTTCACCAGTGGGAATATGAAGGTTTTATGAATTAAATAATTCAATGTATTATAAATGTGAAAAAAAAATTGAAATCGGTTCATCCTAGCCTGAAAAAAGGCAGAAAGAGTGTTTTCATGGTCTCTCTGGCTCAAAGTAAGAAAACCTCCAACTACCACAGTGCATTGCGCTCGCTGCCCCACCCACCTGTCCGGTCTCCCGTCCCCCTCATTCCCCCTCAGCAGTGGCGTAACTATCGGTAAGCAGGGTATGCGGGCGCGTACGGGCCCGGGCATGGGTGGATTACTGCAGGGGCACACCGGGCACATGCCCAGGGGCCCCCCTGAGCCGCCCCACAAGTTAGGCTACTAACAGTTACTAACTACCCCACAAGTTACTAACAGTGGGGCCCAGGGCCCCACAAGTTACTAACAGTGGGGTCCAGGGCCCCACAAGTTACTAACAGTGGGGCCCTGGACCCACAAGTTACTAACAGTGGGGTCCAGGGCCCCACAAGTTACTAACAGTGGGGCCCTGGACCCACAAGTTACTAACAGTGGGGCCCTGGACCCACAAGTTACTAACAGTGGGGCCCTGGACCCAGAAGTTACTAACGGTGGGGCCCTGTCGAAGCAATCAGCAGAGAAATACAAAAATTCAAGCGAAAACAGCAATAGTAGGCCTATTACTACTGAGTAAATAAATTAATAACAAGATCACTAGGGGGCACTATTTCAGTTTGTGAATTTGAGACCGGTCACGAACAAGTCACTGTCATTTAAACATGGAGCAACGGCGAACTCTAAGTGGAGCGTTGAAGCGAAAATTAAAAAAAGAAAAAGAAACAAGAGAAACTGCCGCCTTGCAAAATGTACCTCGTATTTCCCAATTTTTTTAAAAAACCATACAATCTACTGTAGAAGCTCAGGAGCCTGTTGCTACGGGAGATGAAGAGCAACGAGCTGGCAAAAATATTAACGTGCCGCTACCACCACCAGACATCATGGAGGATTTCGCATGGAACAGAGCCTGGAAAAAATGCATTTCATAGGTGAAATGCATTACTGTCAATTAATGTAAGGAACTGTTCGCATTGAGTTGCTTTAAGTCGTTTTTATTTGTGGTTGAAAGCGGTGCATTCGAAATTCGTTCAGATCGCCAAAAATTGCATCAATTATATATATTTTTCATCCTGTTTTGGTTAAATAAAGATGCATTTATTGGTAATAATTAATGTGAGGTTGCCTTTCCTGTGCTACAAATCCTGCTGAGTTGCAGGTATAGGCCAATGACTTATTATCGCCAATAAGTGTGTGTGTATTCTGGGTGCGTGTGTTTATGTTGGAAGGGGGGGGGGGGGCCTGTGGAGTCCACGTGCCCAGGGGCCCGATATGTCATAATCCGTCTATGGGCTCGGGCCAATCAGGGGCCCGCCCGTCGGTCTTCGAAATGTTCCACTTACGATACTCTCAATTGAGAATGCCCGTGCGCGTCACCTGGACGTGAAGGACTTAATTGACAACTTCGCTCAGAGGAAAGCCCGGAAAATGCAGCTATGATGTAAGTAAGCACATTTTTATCTATTTAAATGATCGGGTATTGCCTTTTAGTTTTTATTGTGTCTTTGGTCCTTTGGTGTGCAGTTCTTCCGTACCCCCCCCGTCAACAAGGCCCGCCTTGAACATCCTGCATACGGGCCCGTCGTTGCCTTGTTACGCCACTGCCCCTCAGTACGCGAGCTCCCGCCCCCTCTCATTCCTTATTGGTGGAAAAATTTGCCACCAAAAGTGTGTTGTAGTCCTCGGCCCTTCTAGCGGGACAAGAGGTTTCTCCCGAAATGACGTCAAACGCGTCATTTGACGTCATTTCGGGAGAAAATTAGATGAGAAAAAATGGGCCAAGGGGAGACTGGTTTAGACTGATATTTATTTATATATTTATTTATATTACAATAGCGATTTTATAATGATAGAACGCCGGTTCTAAATGGGTGTACTACATGGCTGCAGTGGTGAATTAAAAAAAATAAAAGAGAAAAAATGACAAATCTTTTTAATACAGGAACCATGAACTTTGAATTGCGAGATAAATAGCCCTTATTTTCATAAACAATCCAGAACCATGCAGTCAAACTAGTTTAACCATTTATTCTATATGAACACACATTAATGAGCATGGGACTGTGTAACTCATTATTTGTTATCCACAGTTTGGTAACCACAATAGGGAGGAGTGAGAACAGCGTAGCTCCCGCTCTGTACTGATACGGAGAGCATCACATAAATCAGGTAAAATGTACAGTCTAAAAACTATTCGTTTAAGCTCCTTACTTTACTTGTGCAAACAAAACTGCAGTCCAAAACCTATTTCTTTAAATCCCATAGTGTTTGAATTCCATTTAAAACCTTTGGTTCACTGGCTCATTCAATTTTGTTTTATTTTCACTGACATACACACGCTGCTTATCTATTCGTTTTCACACAATACTTCTAGTCACTCTTAAGCCAACGGCAGCCACATATTGTCACATTACTAGTGTAACACTGTCTCTATCCTCATCCTGCCTCTCTCCTTACACCTCACTATCTACCTCCCCCTCATACCTCTCTCGCTGTCGCTCTCTCTCTCTCTCTACCCCGCCCCGTCTAACTACTCTGGTGTGTAGTTAGAAGAACCTTTTCAATACATGTTGGTTGTTGAAGCTTTTTTTTTTTTGCTGTGACAAAGGTGCACTGGGTGCACTCACACTAGGCCATCTGGCCGTGGCCGTGGCCGTTTTAGCACCTAACCGTGCTCAAATCTGCCAGTGTGAGTGTGGCCAGTCTGGCCAGGCAGGGCCAATTTGGCCACTTGGGAGAGGTGAGCTGCTACGGCACGGGCCGCTACGGTACAGATGCTAATGAGCCGACACGCGCACACGCACGGCTACGCAACCTGAGCTGGATGACGTATAGCCAATGCAACGACCACGGACATAATAAAGGCGACGAGCCTTCTTTCCCATTAAACAGTAAACATCGCGTCAATCGGTTCAACTGTTGGTGTGTTCTCTGTGTTGTTATCCATTGTTGTTAAAACTCTGACTGGCGGCAGACTTTATTATGGTCCATGCAGCGGACGCTTGGTGATGACGTGTTACGACATGATGACGTATGTACAAGAGCCTTCCGTGGCCAGGCCACAGCTGCGACGGCCAGATGGCCTAGTATGAGTGCAGGCCAGAGAACAATGGGGCCATTTGAGCACGGTTAGGTGTGAAAACGGCCAGATGGCCTAGTGTGATCTGGCCATCTGACATTGTTAAGAATTGGGCCATCCAGCACTATACGGCAGTTTTTTTTTTATCTCATCAGGGAATTCCCAACAAGAAGGCGTTTGAGATGAACAGGAAGATCAACCACCTTCCTGTTCAACTGAAATGCCTTCTTATTCAACTGAAATGCCTTCCTCTTCAAACGCCTTCCATTTTCACTGAAATCCTCACACGCATATGAGTGAAAACATTCACATACATGTCTGAGGTTTTCAGTATAGCGTGTGAATGGCTTCATATGCTATGTGTATGTGAGAGAGAATTTTTCAGCTGTGTATATGAGCACATTTTACTAGTATGTGTGAAAGCATTTCAGATGTAAAAGTTTCCACTAGTTGTAACAAGAGCTTTTCAGTTGTTTGAGGGAAGCTGTTTCAGTTGTGTGTGTAAAAGCTTTCAATTGTTTATGTGTGAGGTTTTCAGTATAGTATGTGAATGGTTTCATATGTCTCTCTCTCTCTCTCTCTCTCTCTCTCTCTCTCTCTCTCTCTCTCTCTCTCTCTCTCTCTCTCTCTCTCTCCCCGCCCCGTCTAACTACTCTGGTGTGTAGTTAGTAGAACCTTTTCACTACATGTTGGTTGTTGAAGCAATTTCTTTTTGCTGTCACAAGGACTCACTGACATTGTTGAGAATTGGGCCAACCAGCAATATACGGCAGTTTTTTCTTATCTCATCAGGGAATTCATGCCCATTTCGGATATGCAGTCCATGGTAATGTATATACCTATATTTTAAGCAGGAAAATACTTTAATTGTTATTTTATCTCAGTTGTTTACCCACTTTTTAAAGCTGAACTGACATTGCTGAATAATTTTCATCTATGATTTAGATTACACATTTGGATTGTTATTAGGTACAATGTAATAACGTCTATTGGTTATGTTCGCACTCTAACCGGATGTCATAATGACCTGCGATGGCCTCTTTCTCGCCCTTTCCAGACGTCTATTCGTAGAACTTTAGTCTTCTTTGACCTGGAGACCATGGAATTGGGTAGGCCTACACAGACACATTTTCATCACTTCATCAGTATTGTGATTTTACATGTCCTGTCCCTCTGTATGCATTAGAGGTCATCACTGCATGCTCTTCAATACGTCTCCCAGAGCTCCACATTTCACAGCCAACTCCCAGTGATAACATGCTAAACCGCTTGCTGTTTAATTTTAGAGTTATTGTATGTGTTTCAAAAATGTTTTCTACTCTTTAACGCAGACTTGAGCACTCATTCACGCACGCACACACACACGCACGCTCGCTTGGTAACTCACACCCCTCCCCTCTCAGAACCCAGCATGGGTGATATCATCCAGCTGGCGGCCGTCAGCGGAGATCACACCTTCAACGTGTACATGATGCCCGAGGTCGCCATCGACAAACGGACCACGGCGGTCACAGGCTTCCAGGTCATGTATGGCAAACTCTACCAGGACAATATGTCAGTATCTCAGAAGACCTTCACCTTGCACCAGGCCCTGACCTCCTTCATCGCCTTCCTGCGGTCCTTAAAGCAGCCCGTGCTGCTGGCTGCGCACAACGCCAAATACATTCACAGACGTAAACTGGAAAAAGAGCTATACAGGTGTGCCCTCACTGATCAGTTCAAGCAGCTGGGCCCCAGATTTTTGGACACCTGTCTACTCAGTAAGGCGCTCTTTCCGGGGTTAGGCAGCTATAAACAAAATAATCTGTCGTACCCCTTCCTGGGAAAAATCGACATTGCCCACAATGCATTTAAGAATGCTAGGGCTCTGCAGGAGCTGTACGGTTATTGGAATCCCGACGAAGAGTCTGTCATTCTATGTTCATTCTAGCAGCCGCTAGATCTATTTGGTGTTGTTGTTTAATAAACTAAGCTCAAAATCAACCAATCTTTGTTAATTGTCTCATTGAAGGTCAATGTATGGCCCTATGCCATTGGTTAGTCTACCTGACCTCCCCATACCTTTAAGCCTACCAGTAGTGGACAGCACTATTTACTGTGGAGTTAAGAATAATAAAAAGTGAATATTCTTTTTGCAAATGATGATAGACAGACTAATAATGCCACCTCATTGTGTTTTTCAATTAAGAAATGTCTAAGATTATTTCATAATAAATGTGGCAAAGAAAATAGAAAGTTTTTCACTCAGGTGTGTGAGGATTTCAGTGAAAATGGAAGGCGTTTGAAGAGGAAGGCATTTCAGTTGAACAGGAAGGCATTTCAGTTGAATAAGAAGGCGTTTTGGTTGAACAGGAAGACGTTTCAGTTGAACAGGAAGATCAACCTTCTTCCTGTTCAACTGAAATTTTTTCTTATTCAACTGAAATGCCTTCCTCTTCAAACGCCTTCCATTTTCACTGAAATCCTCACACACTTATGAGTGAAAATTGAGCGTAATCAAATAACACCGCTGATGGCCGCCAGCTGGATGATATCACATCGCTTGGTGTCTGAGAGGGGAGGGGAGGGGTGTGAGTGAGCGAGCGTGCAAAAACTCTGCCGTTCAAAACTTATTTCTTTAAATCCCATAGTGTTGGAATTTCATTAAAAACCGGTGGTTCACTGACTCATTCAATTTTGTTTTAATTTCCCTGACACACACACGCTGCTTATCTATTAGTTTTCGCACAGATTTACAGTCACCTCACTATCTACTTCCTTCTAACCCTCTCTCTCTCTCTCTCTCTCTCTCTCTCTCTCTCTCTCTCTCTCTCTCTCTCTCTCTCTCTCTCTCTCTCTCTCTCTCTAAGGAAATATTATTTTATTTGAATATATCTTCACGGTTAAAAAAAACGCCTAAGGGGAAAGCTTTCTGCAAGCAGCTAAGGCAGACTGGAGATCGGCCTCTGTGGTTTTGGTGATTTCGATCCAACCTACGCAGTCTCACTCCGAGTTTGTGAAAAATCTGCGGCTTTTGGCGTTAACTGCTGACGCAAAGGGTGTCCTTGTGCATCTTCAAACGACACAGGGGGGTTTCAACTCATTACAATGTAATCCCTCCACGGCCAATCCGCTACTACCCTAACCCTTACCCTAACCCAGTGGTTCTCAACCTTTTTTGAGGCACCCTCATCCTCTGGCAATAAAAAAAAACAAAAAAACTAACAACCTCACTCGTGTTATATTGTTTAAAGGTGTCATTGCATACTTTTTCATTGATTTTGCAGCGGTCACTAATAGCAATGAATGCCCTCTGAGTAAGAGAGAGAGAGAGAGAGAGAGAGAGAGAGAGAGAGAGAGAGAGAGAGAGAGAGAGAGAGAGAGAGAGAGAGAGAGAGAGAGAGAGAGAGAGAGAGAGAGAGAGAGAGAGAGAGAGAGAGAGAGAGAGAGGGGGGGCCCGGGCACCGTGACCTTTGGTACCGCGACGTGGACTCCCAAGTCATTCATTGACGGGACACCATTCATTCATTGACGGGACACCTCCCGCCATGCCCCGTCAATGAATGAATGGCCCTGGAACCGCGGGCACCGTGACAGCGGCCCAGGCAACACGGGCACCGCAGCCCGGGAACCACGGGCACCGCGGCCCGGGCAACGCGGGCACCGCGAAAACAGATTGCGCGCAGAGGCCTAATTAGGCCTATATATTTGTATTTGAAATGCAATGTTCTTTTCGTGGAGACTACGCTCAGAGATGCTGGAACTGAACAACAGCAAGAGAAAGGAGGAACACAGGCTATGAAACAATTTTTTTTATGATTGTGTTGTGTTGGTTATTGAACTGTTAACTCGCGAATTTTGGTTAAGTTAATCAGCGTTACATTAGAGATCATGACGATAGCTGATGTAGCTATACATGACATAATTACAATATGGGTTTAACTTCTTTTTTTTTTTATAATTTTTTCATGCAACATGATTTTTCATTGAATTATTGACATCCATCCATCCCTTTTCATGATATTTATCATATTATAATTTCATTTTATTTAGAACATTGTCTGTGTAGGCTGACGTAGGCTATGACGCAAAACGCAGAATTGTCCATAGCTGAATATGGTACTATGCTGATTTTACATATTGCATGTTGGTGTTCAACATCTGTTGTAGTGAACATTCTAAAACTGGTGTAAAATGTTGCTGCCATATTAATAGACACTTTGAATGTTATCGTTTTGATTCTGGAATCCCGCACGTAAACTGGTTGGCAAAAAAAGAGCAAAGACGGACGGTTCACTTGACGGAGAAACCGTCACTTTCCTCATATCAGACAACTCGTAACTCTGGATGAAAGTGAAGGCTTTCTTTTATTGTAACTTTCCTTTGTAAACCTTTAGAAATAACCTCCTGAATCCTTGTTATAACGCTGTGTTTAATCCTGGACCGCAGCCCTTATGGGTTTTTCATGACGACAGATAGGAAACGACAGTGTTACCCTTTACGTTTCATTTGATAAAAACGACAGTGTAACCCCTTATGTTTTTTTCCCATGATGACTGATGAAAAACAACAGTGTTACCCCTTATATTTACTTTGACAAGGACAATTTATGTTGTCCTTGTCCCTTTATATTTTGTCCCCCCCTTATATTTTTTTTCATGACGACCAATAAAAAACGACAGTGTTACCCCTTATGTTTTTTCTCATGACGACCAATAAAAAACAACAGTGTTACCCCTTATGTTTTTTTTCATGACGACCAATAAAAAACAACAGTGTTACCCCTTATGTTTTTTTTCATGACAACCAAAGAAAAACAACAGTGTGACCCCCTATGTTTATTTGATGAATATCGACAGTGTTACCCCTTATATTTATTTCATGACGACCAATAAAAAACAACAGTGTTACCCCTTATGTTTTTATTCATGACGACCAATAAAAAACAACAGTGTTACCCCTTATGTTTTTTTTCATGACGACCAATAAAAAACAACAGTGTTACCCCTTATGTATTTTCAATGACGACCAATAAAAAACGACAGTTTCACCCCTCATGTTTCATTTGATAAAAACGACAGTGTTACCCCCTATGTTTTAATTGATAAATATCGACAGTGTTACCCCTTATATTTTTTTTCATGACGACCAATAAAAAACGACAGTGTTACCCCTTATGTTTTTTTTCATGACGACCAATAAAAAACAACAGTGTTACCCCTTAAAAACCGGCCATGGTGGCGTCTGTTGTGCCAAGCCTTCCTGTGGCTGTCGAGATTCCAGGCGTCTCGGAAGGTTCTAGCTTGCTATGGGCAGATATGGTTCCGCCTGATTACAGTGAGTTCATCAGGGAAGGTTTTGTCTCATTGGTGGGTAGGTCACAGAAAGTACCTGTAAAGATTTTGCGTGACACCGGGGGTTCAGCATCATTCATCCAAGACTCGGTGTTGGATTTTTCTGAGGAGGAGTGTTTTGATCCAAGACATGGGGATGCATACTTGGCCGGCTCCCTTACACAGAATCGAACTTGACCATGAGCTGGTAAAAGGAGTAGTGGCAATAGCACTGAAATCAAAGATGCCTGTAGAAGAAGTGTCTGTCGTTCTAGGAAACGATTTAGCTAAGGGGTGGGTTTGGGGAGGTGTTCCGCCTCCTGTGGTGACTTCTGGGCCGACTATCTCCACTGTACCAGACAGTAGTGAGAAGGAGTTTCCAGAGGTTTTTACTGCTTGCGTAGTAACTCGTTCGATGAGTGGGACAGGGCCGGAAAGGGGGATTAAAGAGTCTGGAAGATTTAAAAATGCTGTCTCAACTTCCTGATCTGCCTCTTGCCCTGTCCAAGAGTGAGCTGTTTATAGCCCAGCAGGAGGATCCTGAGCTGAAGGGACTGTTCAGTGTGGTGAAGCCAACAGACGAGATGGAGAGTTTAGCCTGTGGGTATTTTCTACTGGATGACATGCTGATCCGTAAGTGGCTTCCTCATGATGACTGTTCGGTAGGTGATCCCGTACTTCAGGTAGTTGTGCCTGCCAAGTTTAGAGAAGTACTTTTGGAGACAGCCCTCGGTGGGCTGCCTCCAAAATTACTTCTTTACCCTTTGCCCTTTGCCCTTTTGCCCTTTGCCCTTTGACCATAGCCCTTTGACCGATCACATTTAACATTTTGCCTTTCCCCCCTTTGACATTAATATTGTTTAATTTCTTTGTTGCCGCAGCCTTGTTTACAGAGGCCACATACGTATGTTGGACCTCTGTTTTAAGGGAGAGGGTGTTACGTCCCCCTGGTAACGTATACCATGGCGGTCAGGGAAGGTGTCCTTCCCCTGTGTGGTGGGGGAGGCGCTGCTTCACTACTTGGGCCATTTGGCTCTTCATTTTCTGCAGCAGGTGCAACTGATTGGCCTGATTGGCCTATAAAAGGAGGAAGACATCCAGCCTATCGGGCTCTCGCTGCTGGGTGACTGAAGCTGCTGCCAAACCTCTTCGTCTTTATTTTGGTTTTGTTTTGTACATTCTCATTACAACAGTCCATAACACATTACACATAGTTAAGCTGCCATCTACACTGATACTTAATTTCCTTGTTAGGGCTTTTTATTGTTAAATAAATATACCAAAAACTTGTCACTGCGTGTCTCCCAATTTGTTATGCCATGCTTGAGCCATGTGGTCATAACACCCCTTATGTTTTTTTCATGACGGCCGATAAAAAACAACAGTGTTACCCCTTATGTTTCATTTGATAAAAACGACAGTGTTAACCCTTGTGTTTTTTTTCATGACAACCAAAGAAAAACAACAGTGTTGCCCCCTATGTTTTATTTGAATATCAACAGTGTTACCCCTTATATTTATTTCATGACGGCCGATAAAAAACAACAGTTAGCCCTCATGTTTTTTCCATGTTGACCAATAAATAATTACTGTGGTACCCCTGTCGACATTTTTGCGTGGATCTGAACCTGAGCTGTTCAGAGTGTTAACCTCCGAACTTATCAATGCACCATCAAGACACAGAATTTAGTCATCACAATGGTTACTTGACTTTATAATTCGCATGAAATAGAAATAAGAGCCTTCAAACAGGACATCGACCAGACTTGAACCCTGGTCTCCAAGGGGGTAGCGCACAGCTCTCTCCACTACCCACTGAGATTTGTAAGTTAATTATGTCTGAGGTTATATATGATGCAATTGACATGATAGCATTACGTTTAAAATTAAATATAGTGTTTTCCACAGAAATTGAGCTGCAGTCTCCAGTGGGTTAGGCAGAGTGCACTCCATTGCACCACTGAAGCGATGACAATACACAATCAACAATAAAGAGGATATACATGACATTAAAATGTATGTGTATTTCTATTATTTCCCTTTTGTTTTTTTTTGTTTTTTTTGTTACCCCTTATATTTTATTTGACAAAGACAACAGTGTTACCCTTTATGTTTTTTTTCATGACGACCAATGAAAAACAACAGTGTTACCCCTTATGTTTTTTTTCATGACGACCAATGAAAAACAACCGTGTTACCCCTTATGTTTATATTCATGACGACCAATAAAAAACAACAGTGTTACCCCTTATGTTTTTTCCATGACGACCAATAAAAAACGACAGTGTCACCCCTCATGTTTCATTTGATAAAAACGACAGTGTTACCCCCTATGTATTAATGGATAAATATCGACAGTGTTACCCCTTATATTTTTTTTCATGACGACCAATAAAAAACGACAGTGTTACCCCTTATGTTTTTTTTCAATGATGAACAATAAAAAACAACAGTGTTAACCCTTATGTTTTTTTTCATGACGACCAATAAAAAACAACAGTGTTACCCCTTATGTTTTTTTTCATGACGACCAATAAAAAACAACAGTGTTACCCCTTATGTTTTTTTTCATGACGACCAATAAAAAACAACAGTGTTACCCCTTATGTTTTTTTTCATGACGACCAATGAAAAACAACAGTATTACCCCTTATGTTTTTTTTCATGACGACCAATAAAAAACAACAGTGTTACCCCTTATGTTTTTTTTAATGACGACCAATGAAAAACAACATTGTTACCCCTTATGTTTTTTTTCATGACGACCAATAAAAAACAACAGTGTTACCCCTTATGTTTTTTTTCATGACGACCAATAAAAAACAACAGTGTCACCCCTCATGTTTCGTTTGATAAAAACGACAGTGTTACCCCCTGTTTTAATTGATAAATATCGCCAGTGTTACCCCTTATATTTTTTTTCATGACGACCAATAAAAAACAACAGTGTTACCCCTTATGTTTTTTTTCATGACGACCAATAAAAAACAACAGTGTTACCCCTTATGTTTTTTTTCATGACGACCAATGAAAAACAACAGTGTTACCCCTTATGTTTTTTTTCATGACGACCAATAAAAAACAAGTGTTACCCCTTATGTTTATATACATGACGACCAATAAAAAACAACAGTGTTACCCCTTATGTTTTTTTTCATGACAACCAATAAAAAACAACAGTGTTACCCCTTATGTTTTTTCCATGACGACCAATAAAAAACGACAGTGTTACCCCTCATGTTTCATTTGATAAAAACGACAGTGTTACCCCCTATGTATTAATGGATAAATATCGACAGTGTTACCCATTATGTTTTTTTTCATGACGACCAATAAAAAACAACAGTGTTGCCCCTTATGTTTTTATTCATGACGACCAATGAAAAACAACAGTGTTACCCCTTATGTTTTTTTTCATGACGACCAATAAAAAACAACAGTGATACCCCTTATGTTTTTTTTCATGACGACCAATGAAAAACAACAGTGTTACCCCTTATGTTTTTTTTCATGACGACCAATGAAAAACAAGTGTTACCCCTTATGTTTTTATTCATGACGACCAATAAAAAACGACAGTGTTACCCCTTATGTTTTTTTTCATGACGACCAATAAAAAACGACAGTGTCACCCCTCATGTTTCAATTGATAAAAACGACAGTGTTACCCCCTATGTATTAATGGATAAATATCGACAGTGTTTCCCCTTATATATTTTTTCATGACGACCAATAAAAAACGACAGTGTTACCCCTTATGTTTTTTTTCATGACGACCAATGAAAAACAACAGTGTTACCCCTTATGTTTTTTTTCATGACGACCAATAAAAAACAAGTGTTACCCCTTATGTTTATATTCATGACGACCAATAAAAAACAACAGTGTTACCCCTTATGTTTTTTTTCATGACAACCAATAAAAAACAACAGTGTTACCCCTTATGTTTTTTTTCATGACGACCAATAAAAAACAAGTGTTACCCCTTATGTTTTTATTCATGACGACCAATAAAAAACGACAGTGTTACCCCTTATGTTTTTTTTCATGACAACCAATAAAAAACAACAGTGTTACCCCTTATGTTTTTTTTCATGACGACCGATAAAAAACAAGTGTTGCCCCTTATGTTTTTTTTCATGACAACCAATAAAAAACAACAGTGTTACCCCTTATGTTTTTTCCATGACGACCAATAAAAAACGACAGTGTCACCCCTCATGTTTCATTTGATAAAAACGACAGTGTTACCCCCTATGTATTAATGGATAAATATCGATGGTGTTTCCCCTTATATTTTTTTTCATGACGACCAATAAAAAACAACAGTGTTACCCCTTATGTTTTTTTTCATGACGACCAATGAAAAACAACAGTGTTACCCCTTATGTTTTTTTTCATGACGACCAATAAAAAACAACAGTGTTACCCCTTATGTTTTTTTTCATGACGACCAATAAAAAACAACAGTGTCACCCCTCATGTTTCATTTGATAAAAACGACAGTGTTACCCCCTGTTTTAATTGATAAATATCGCCAGTGTTACCCCTTATATTTTTTTTCATGACGACCAATAAAAAACAACAGTGTTACCCCTTATGTTTTTTTTCATGACGACCAATAAAAAACAACAGTGTTACCCCTTATGTTTTTTTTCATGACGACCAATGAAAAACAACAGTGTTACCCCTTATGTTTTTTTTCATGACGACCAATAAAAAACAAGTGTTATCCCTTTTGTTTATATTCATGACGACCAATAAAAAACAACAGTGTTACCCCTTATGTTTTTTCCATGACGTCCAATAAAAAACGACAGTGTTACCCCTCATGTTTCATTTGATAAAAACGAATGTGTTACCCCCTATGTATTAATGGATAAATATCGACAGTGTTACCCATTATATTTTTTTTCATGACGACCAATAAAAAACGACAGTGTTACCCCTTATGTTTTTTTTCATGACGACCAATAAAAAACAACAGTGTTGCCCCTTATGTTTTTATTCATGACGACCAATGAAAAACAACAGTGTTACCCCTTATGTTTTTTTTCATGACGACCAATAAAAAACAACAGTGATACCCCTTATGTTTTTTTTCATGACGACCAATGAAAAACAACAGTGTTACCCCTTATGTTTTTTTTCATGACGACCAATGAAAAACAACAGTGTTACCCCTTATGTTTTTTTTCATGACTACCAATAAAAAACAAGTGTTACCCCTTATGTTTTTATTCATGACGACCAATAAAAAACAACAGTGTTACCCCTTATGTTTTTTCCATGACGACCAATAAAAAACGACAGTGTCACCCCTCATGTTTCATTTGATAAAAACGACAGTGTTACCCCCTATGTTTTAATTGATAAATATCGACAGTGTTACCCCTTATTTATTTTTTCATGACGACCAATGAAAAACAACAGTGTTACCCCTTATGTTTTTTTCATGACGACCAATAAAAAACAACAGTGTTACCCCTTATGTTTTTTTTCATGACGACCAATGAAAAACAACAGTGTTACCCCTTATGTTTTTTTTCATGACCAATGAAAAACAACAGTGTTACCCCTTATGTTTTTTTTCATGACGACCAATAAAAAACAACAGTGTTACCCCTTATGTTTTTTTTCATGACGACCAATGAAAAACAACAGTGTTACCCCTTATGTTTTTTTTCATGACGACCAATAAAAAACAACAGTGTTACCCCTTATGTTTTTTTCATGACGACCAATGAAAAACAACAGTGTTACCCCTTATGTTTTTTTTCATGACGACCAATAAAAAACAACAGTGTTACCCCTTATGTTTTTTTTCATGACAACCAATAAAAAACAACAGTGTTACCCCTTATGTTTTTAATCATGACGACCAATAAAAAACAACAGTGTTAGCCCTTATGTTTTTTTTCATGACGACCAATAAAAAACAACAGTGTTACCCCTTATGTTTTTTCCATGACGACCAATAAAAAACGACAGTGCCACCCCTCATGTTTAATTTGATAAAAACGACAGTGTTACCCCCTATGTTTTAATTGATAAATATCGACAGTGTTACCCCTTATATTTTTTTTCATGCCGACCAATAAAAAACAACAGTGTTACCCCTTATGTTTTTTCCATGACGACCAATAAAAAACGACAGTGTCACCCCTCATGTTTCATTTGATAAAAACGACAGTGTTACCCCCTATGTTTTAATTGATAAATATCGACAGTGTTACCCCTTATGTTTTTTTTCATGACGACCAATGAAAAACAACAGTGTCACCCCTTATGTTTTTTTTCATGACGACCAATGAAAAACAACAGTGTTACCCCTTATGTTTTTTTTCATGACGACCAATAAAAAACAACAGTGTTACCCCTTATGTTTTTTTTCATGACGACCAATGAAAAACAACAGTGTTACCCCTTATGTTTTTTTTCATGACAACCAATGAAAAACAACAGTGTCACCCCTTATGTTTTTTTTCATGACGACCAATGAAAAACAACAGTGTTACCCCTTATGTTTTTTTTCATGACGACCAATGAAAAACAACAGTGTTACCCCTTATGTTTTTTGTCATGACGACCAATGAAAAACAGTGTTACCCCTTATGTTTTTTTTCATGACGACCAATAAAAAACGACAGTGTCACCCCTCATGTTTAATTTAATAAAAAAGGCAGTGTTACCCCCTATGTTTTAATTGATAAAAAACAACAGTGTTACCCCTTATGTTTTTTTTCATGACGACCAATAAAAAACGAGTGTCACCCCTCATGTTTCATTTGATAAAAACGACAGTGTTACCCCCTATGTTTTAATTGACCAATAAAAAACAACAAACGCGTTCGATTGATTTCATGATTTCACTTTATTCAGTGTACAATGATGTCAACAACACTTTTTTTTCCTAACTTTTCTGTATTCTTATTAAAAATAAATCCTGTTTCCTTGAATCGAAGACCGCCAATACAGATTGAAGATAAATTAATAAAAAATAACAAAAAAATAACAAATAACAAACAAAACACTGCAAACACGACATTAAAAAATGTCGTGGAACAAAAAAAACTACCAGAGATATTTATAAGCTATCATTTTATTGTCATTGCAGTTTTAAAGCTTTGGCACCAGGCGGTGCTGCAGCACATGTCGCACCCCTACTTGCTGCGATGAGATTCTTTTGTTTTCTATGTTACGGCTGCCGTCTAATGTGCAACTGTTTAACAAAAACGAAAGTCAACTCATTTACGGAGTTTTCTATCTCATCAGGAAGTTCCTGCCCATTTCCGATATGCAGTCCATGGTAGGCTAATGTAGGCTATAAACCTATATTTTACACACGAACATAGTTAATCGTATTTATATTGTAACAGTTTAAGTGTAATTTTATATCAGTTTTTTACCGATTTTTTTTAACGTTGAACTAACATTGCCGATTATTTTCCTATATAATTTAGATTACACTGTCTAATTGTTATTAGGTACAATGTAATAACGTCTATCGGTTACGTTCACACACCACCCAGAAGTCATAACGACCTGCGATGGCCTCTTTCTCGCCCTTTGCAGGCGTCTCTTGGTAGAACTTTGGTCTTCCTTGACGTGGAGACCACGGGATTAGGTAGGCCAATTGCACACGGACACCTCTACAGCTTCATCCCTTATCTTTCAATAGTTTAATCAGGCCATGGCCCGCTCAGATCGATTTGTTAATTGCATAGTAGGCCTATATCAACAACTTGGCTGTAGGCCTCCATGTCAATACGTCTCCTATTGTGATATCACATGTCCTGGCATGCCCCTCTCACATGCCCCTCTGGTATCACTGCATACTTTTCAATATGCATACGAGAGCTCCACATTTCACAGCCAACTGCTTTCTTTTTCATTTTAGAGCTTTTTATGTGTTTCAACTTATTTAATGCACACTCGCTTGCTCACTCACTCGCTCACTCACTCACACCCCTCCCCTTTCAGACACCTGGCAGTGTGATATCATCCAGCTGGCGGCCATTAGCGGAGTTCACACTTTCAACATTTACATGATGCCCCAAGTCGCCATCGACAGAGGGGCCACGGCGGTCAATGGCTTTAGCGTCAGCGATGGCGCCCTCCTGCTGCGCGGTACAGCCATGCCCACCGCCACTTTGACTGAGGCACTGACCTCCTTCCTTGACTTCCTGCGGTCCTTAGAGCAGCCCGTGCTGCTGGCCGCACACAACGCCAGACGCTTTGACAAACCAGTACTGGACAGAGCGCTACTCGGTTGTTCCCTCGCCAGGCAGTTCCAACAGCTGGGCTCCAGATTCTTGGACACCTTACCGCTCAGTAGGGCGCTCCATCCAGGGTTTGACAGCCATTCACTTGTGAATCTGTCGGACTACTTCCTGCCTAGACACTACAATGCCCATGATGCATTAGAGGATGTTAGGGCTCTGCAGGAGCTGTACAATTGTTGGAATCCCCGTCAAGAGACTTTGGATCAGTTTGTGTTCTAGCAGCCAAGACATGCAATCGAGCGCTTGTTGTATTACATTTACATTAGGTCATTTAGCCGACGCTTTTTTTCAAAGCGTCTCACAATAAGTAAATTTTTTCATAAGAAAGTGAAATAATGTATCGCTGTCGGTACAATAAGGAGATACCGAAGGAGGAGTTACGACTTACTGAAAACTGCAAAGTTAATGTTCAAATCATGGATCATCTCGTTTTATTTAATTATACAGTTTGATTTTCTTTCTGCTTTGATTGCTTTTGTTGTTTAAAAATATATAACTGGTTTTCCCAATGGTATATTTGTCTATTAAACCATCTCATAACCAACTAATCTTTGTTTATTCTATCATTCAATCATTCTATAATCCTACAAAATGCTGCCTGTTCACTATTTTTGTTTCTTGCAAAAAAACAAGAAAGGGTTTGATTTTTTTTTTTTCAAACACACAGAATGTATTAAAAAGTCACGCTTAGTGACTTATTTTCCAAAATATTCATTAGGTAGCAGCACGGAAGCCCGACAGACAGCCGTAGCCGTCCTCCGACACCGTGTACATCTTGGACACCAGGAAGCCCATGTGGCTGTGAGTTATCCCGCTGTCAGAGTCTGGGGGAGGGGGGGAGTTAGAGAGAGAGCGAGGGGGAGGAGAGAGGAGGATGTGGTGACGAACACTAAACACTTGTGCAATTCTATGGCTGTGCTCTGTGGCAGGCCCTTATGCAAATGCATTCACACACACACACACACACACAAAGAAAACCTGTGCTGGCCATCATTATTCATTTCATATTTGCATTTATCTATTCAAATAGCCTCTTTCAGCCCTGCCTTCCAAAGGCAAATTGTTGATGCTGTGAATGCTGCTTGGTGCAAACAAATAGACACACCGAGTCACACCCAGAATCTCTCACACCCACACCCACACCCACACCCACACACACACACACCTGAGTCACTGGTGGAGCCGTGGTCATGGTTGATGACGCTGGGCAGCCCGGGTACTGCTTGCGTGGTCAGGTACCAGACTGCATGCACGTCTGTGGCATGGATTCTGTTATGATCTATTCATTCATAGAGAGAAAACAGAAAACCCAGTCTGTTATAAAGTCTTGTGTTGTCCACTAGGGGGCACTGATACACTTCTTGTGGTTGTTCTTGGTTTCTACGTTCATTTACATCAACGTGTGACACGGGAGTGTTTCATTCGCTTGTGCGAATTAAATAATAGATGATAGCCTAGTAGTACCACTATAATTATGGCCAGCACAGGTTTTGTTTGTGTGTGTGTGAATGCATTTGCATATGGGCCTGCCACGGAGCACAGCCATAGAGTTGCACAAGCGTTTAGTGTTCGTCACCGTATCCTCCTCTCTCTTCCCCCTGAGATTTGATACAATGAGAGTGCTACCTGGTCCTTGAAGCCGTTTTCAAGGGCATGGAAGTAGTTCATAAATTATTGCACCGGAATCATGAAAGTTGAAAATAAGCCGGTGTCTTTGAAAAGCCGATAAAAAAAAAATCACATAATGTTTGAATTCCGTTTAAAACCATTGGTTCACTGGCTCATTCAATTTTGTTTTATTTTCACTGACACACACACGCTGCTTATCTATTAGTTATACAAACTTCCAGTCACTCTTGAGCCAACGGCCGCCACATATTGTCACATTACTAGTGTAACACTGTCTCTAGCGCATCGACCTGTCCACAATAGGCCTACACCTCACCTCACTAGCTACCTCCCCCTAATCTCTCTCTCCCCTTCTAACTCCTTTAGTGCGCAGTTACATTTTCAATACATGTTGGCTGAGTCCAAAAATATTTGCTTTGACGACTCTATCTGACTTTAAGGATTGGGTCAAACCGGTGTTGTGTCGAGATCTGTTTCCCCGTCGAGATGTGTTTCCCCTAGTCCCCGCCCCCGTCCGAAATTACCCGAAAAGGCCCTCTGTTCCATAGGAAAGGAGGCTCACACATCTTTCAAATTCATACTGCTGACTTATTTCCCCACAAGAGATAAGTGCTGTGATTTTCAGGCTGATGTCATTCAATTTGACCATTTAGAACAGGGGGAACGCATCCTGACAGCTTGGAATATTACTGTCAGATACTGTTCCCCCTCTGTTCCATAGGAAAGGAGGCTCACACATCTTTCAAATTCATACTGCTGACTTATTTCCCCACAACAGATAAGTGCTGTGATTTTCAGGCTGATATCATTCAATTTGACCATTTAGAACAGGGGAAACGCATCCTGACAGTCATTATCTGGGACTAGGGGAAACACATCTCGACGGGGAAACAGATCTCGACACAACACCGGCACTATAACTTGTTCATGGAAATAAATATTGCTTCTTCGGTCTAATCTAAATTCGTAATGTCCCTTACAAACAGAAAACATTAATTTATTTTATTATATCGTTATGGTTAAACAAAAAATAACTCCTGAGAGAACAGATTCTGCGAGCAGCTGAAAGGCAGCTGAATGGAGATCGACATCGGTGGTTTTGGGTGATTTCGGTCCAACATGTCACCAGGGTCCCCAGCCTCTTGTGCCGCGTCATGACGCAGCACAATCGGTGTCTACCAATACTTTCAATTATACGTAGAATATTAGCATTTTTTCGTTTAATTGAGATGCTAAATTCCAAAAACGAACTGTTTACTTGTATTCTCTTACGTCATGCTCATGAATACAATGACCCTGACGGCCTATGCAAACGAACAGTTGAGAAACGTCTACCTGCTCCGACCAGAGTCATGTGTGCGCGCACACGCAGGAACGCATCCGCTACACTGCGAGAAATCCACGTTTGGTTTCTGTTGAACAAAAATGAAAGTCTAGCTATCCCTTCATTAGAAAAAGATCGGCCCTCCGTTAAGAGTTTTATTCCGAAACAGCTTCACGGGATCCCTGCCTATTTTCGATATGCAGTCCATCAAGGTAATGTAGACCTATCCACCTATCCTATCCAAGTGTTGTTTATGTTAAATATAATACAAAAGCTAAGTTTTCATGCTCCAAATAATATATAGGGCCTATTGAGTTTAGAACTTAAATTGTTTACAGACTTTTTAAGATTTCCTAACTTTGCTAAATAATTTCCATCCATGATTTAGAATAAGTTCCTACTCCACCCGGCTGTAATAACCTGCGACCAATGCCCTCTTTCTCGCCCCCTGCAGACGTCTGGGGGTAAAACGATGGTCTTCTTTGACCTTGAGACCACAGGATTAGGTAGAGGTTACCACACGAGCACCTTTTCATAACATGTTTATCCATGATCCTATGAGGCCGTGGCCCACTTAGGTCGATTAGTATATGCCAACTACTTGTCGATGCATAGGCATGTGTACATCTGTCCAATTGCGACTTCTAAATAATGTGAAAAGGGACCTGGAGATGCCGGACAAACTCAGCAAAATGGAGGGGGGGCCAGGCCACCCCCTATAGCAGTGGTTCCCAACCTTTTTTGGGCTGCGACCCTATTTTGACGTCCAAAAGTTCTGGCGACCCCAGAGAGATTTTTTTTTCTAGAATTTTTTGTTTTGTTATACTGTGAACAAGTACAGAGTAGCCAGGATAAGTGCACAAATTGACAATTTTCCAAAGATGTCCGGTATACAGAATATGCAAGGAGCCACATTTTCTGCTGGTAACCTCTCGACAACCACCGTGCCTCTGTGTGAAATAGTAAGTTTTCATATTCAGAGCCCTTGTCGGCGCACAGTTTTGCAAACAGAGGTGCGCGCAGCGGATGTGGCTTGATGTAATTCACTATGGTTACGACCTGGTGCAGTATGTCTGCGATGGGCGCGATTTAGTTATTTTTTTAGCTTCTTCCATATGTTTTCACCATATCGATGCCAGCTGGCAATATTAAAGTCTCAGCAATGCTATGTGGCTTCATATTCCTAGCAATGAGATAGCTCACCTCAAGAGATGCTTTCAGGGCCCGTTCACTAGCAGTCACAGCCTTTTTGAAATACTACACTTGCTGTTTGTTCGGTCAGCAAATTTATTTTCGAAAAAAGCTCTTGGTTTGCCGACATGCTCTTTGTGGGGTGTCTCAAAGTGTCTTTTGAGTTTGTTTGGCTTCATACTCTCGGCAGACAGGACCTTACTACATAGCAGACATTTCGGCTTCTCTTCGTAGCATTCCATCACACTTGTAAATCCATACTGAATCGCCTTTGGTGTCTGTGCCACAGTTCCTCTTGGAACTGTCTTTGGAGGGACAGGGCCAGGCGGGCGAATAAATCTTTCCATTTTGTTTTATACACTCTGATTGCAAGTTTGTTTTTACATTTTACAAGTAATGTAACTGTGCAGTCACGTGCTCAGATATTTGCTGCATTTTATTTGAACAAGATTTATATTCGAGAAAATGAAAGTATAGGAGACAGTTATGTACGATTATTTGTAGTGTTTTATTTAAACATATTTATTTATTTATTTATTTATCAATTACTAGACATTTCAGGCAACCCTATTTAAATTCCAGGCGACCCCACATGGGGTCGGGACCCCAAGGTTGAATAACCCTGCCCTATTGGGACGTCGAGGCTGGCCCCCCTCCCTTCCTGACAAAACCAAATTATAAACTAAGAACTAAACGGAAAAGTAGGACTGCCGGCCATCCCCGGGCCTAGATCAAAGATTACTGAAGAAAAATGCACTCATACTGTGGGACTAAGGTGTTGCCGGAGCTGTCTTCATCAAGCAACTTACTTTGCTGGCTTTATACAGCAGGCTGGTAATTGGGCGATAGCGATCTCAGATTTGCTGCAGGTGTGTCAGCCTGAGTGTGCCAGCCTGATGAGAAAGGAAAGACATGGGGGTTTAGGCACAGCACAGTGATTGAATGTCTGAGTGAGTGAGTCATGGCCACACGCAACACATCCAAATACATTTACTGGGTTAGGCCTACGCAGCGGCGGTGATAGCGGGGGCTTAAACTCCTCAGGAAAATGCTGAGCCCCCTCTCCCATAAAACCCAGTCATTTTGTGATGATTTTGTGTCGAGTCTGATTTACAAGACCCAGCAGGCGATAATTATATTTGATTTTGTAGAAGAAATGAAAAGTCTGGTGTGTACATTTAAATGACATCTAGTTCAATGGACTTGGCAGGAATGGAATATACTTTTTTATCAGTATGTTATCAGCATTAAGAATTTAATGAGCCGTTTATATCTGCGTAGTGAGCATGGTTCCTCGTCCCCGGAGCCCGCCATGTTGTACCACAATGTTTCTACAGTCGCCCAGAACGGACAAACTGCTAGAGAAGAGATTCCTAGAGCTATTACCTGTGTTCACACTCTTTTCATCCTTCTACCATTTAACGCACCAAGACCCAACACATTGTCTCTCTCACTCTCACTCTCGCTCTCACACGCTCACACCCCTTTCAGAAACCTGGCGGTGTGAGATCATCCAGCTGGCAGCCATCAGCGGCGAGCGCACCTTCAACGTGTACACGATGCCCGAGATCGCCATCGACAGAGGGGCCGCGGAGGTCACGGGCTTCAGCGTCCGAGATGGCGCCCTCCTCCTGCAGGGTACAGCCGTGCCGACCGTCACCTTGACCGAGGCCCTGACCTCCTTCCTTGACTTCCTGCAGTCCTTAGAGCAGCCCGTGCTGCTGGCCGCACACGGCGCCGGACGCTTTGACAAACCTGTACTGGACAGAGCGCTGCTCAGGTGTTCCCTAACCGAGCAGTTCCAGCAGCTGGGCTCCAGATACTTGGACACCTTCCTACTCAGTAAGGCGCTCTATCCAAGGATGGATAGCTATTCACAGGTGAACCTGGTGCGGCACTTCCTGGGGAAAAACTACAATGCCCATAATGCATTGGAGGATGTTAGGGCTCTGCAGGAGCTGTACAGTTGTTGGGATCCCAGTGAAGGGACTTTGAATCGGTGTGTGTTATAGCAACCAAGAAATGCAAGCGACTTACATTTACATTTAGGGCATTTAGTAGACGCTTTTCTCCAAAAGGACTTACATTATGTAAATTTTTCATAAGAAAATGAAGCAATATATCTCTGTCTGTACAATAAGGAGTTAACGAAGGAGTATTTAACGACTTACTGAAAACTGCAATGTTGCAACTCGGTTTATTTGATTACTATTCAATTTTCTTTCTGCTTTAATTGCTTTTGTGGTTTAAAATTATGTAACTGGTGTTCCCATTGGTATTTTGGTTCAATAAACTCAATCTCAAAACCAACTTATCTTTGTTTATTCCATCTTCTATCTTTCAAGGTCAATGGATTGACGTATGTCATTGTTATCATGGGATATTCTCTACCTGTAAATGCCACACTAGTAGTAGTGGACGATACGGGAGAGGTCCTGCAGAACTTAAAAATGCTGCCTGGTCCCTATGATTGTTTTGTGCAAAACCAAAAAGAAAATTAACCTACATTATTGTATTAAAACTAAGGTTACACATATTTTTATAATTTATAAAATTTTATAATTTATAATATCATTTATTTTCCCAAATATTTATTGGGTAGCAGCACTGAACACAATTGTATTAAGTGTGGACTCACAGTCTACAGCTTACCTCTGATGGTTTTGTCTGTTTTGTTCCGTCATTAAAGGTTGGGTATGGAATTCTCTTTTTTGGCCATTTTTGCAAAATTACTTGAAATCCTTATCATAACCCACTTACAGCCACTGAGTTAGAAGTACTGACATGAAAATTAAACAATTCAATCATCTGTTGAATGGGCAGGGCTTGAAAAACTCCAGCCAATGATTTCCAGACCCACCGAGTGGCATTGGACAGTAAGTACGTCAATCAAACGGTCGTACTGCACTCCCCCTCCCCCCCGCGCAACCCCTTCGTGCACGTACTCAAATCTCATGACCGAGAGCAAGCTTCTGTTTGTTGTTATCCTGCGGTAGTTACTGGAGCTAGCTAACTAGCTAATGGCTCGCGCATCTGTTCGCTCGTGCATGATTGGGCGTCCATGTACTTGGAATGGGTGGAGTCAGAGTCAGCGTTGAAGGAGAGGGGGTAGGACCATTTGAGTTGTGTGTTTTCAAAATCTGCTGGCGATTCGAAAATCCCATACCCAACCTTTACAGGTTGGGTATGGGATTTGGTGTGAGTTGCTATTTGCGTTTGTTAGAATTTTTTTAGAGAAATACCATCGCCACCCGTCATCTCTTCGTGAGTGACGTGCTGTTTGAGATTATCAGTTCTGGTTGACTGTGCCCCTGCCTCTGTATGAGAATTAGGGCATCACTTCCCTGATTGGTCCAGGGGTGCGCTCATGCCACCCTTCTCAATGGCGGACAATATAAGGGCCTTTAATAAGAATGTCTATTAGTAAATAAATGAAAAAAGGAGTAAGGGGAGAGAAGGGATGGAGATTATGTGGTGAAAGTCTTCTTAAAATAGGTGGGTTTGGAGGGCCTGTTTAAATTAAGGGAGTGTGCTGCCCTGTCTGATCGGGTTGGGGAGGGAGTTCCAGAGGGAGGGAACTGCGGCAACAGAAAAGGCCCTGTCGCCCCAGGTCCGAAGCTTGGCCCTTGGGGTTCCGAGTGTGGTTGTGTCCGTAGACCTGAGGCAACGGGTAGACGTGTACAGCTAATAACAACGATACCTTGGCATTGAACTCAGCCAGGAAGTCAAAGTGCTTCTTGAGGTCGGTGGCCAGGATGGCCTCGATGACCAGGAAGCGTAAGCGCTTAAACTCCACGTGGTCGAGGTTAGCCAGGAAGTTGTACTCGCTGCGGGACATGAAGAGGTTCCAGCCTCTTCATGGTGGTTCTCCAGCACCGAGCGTTCGTTGAAGAGCACCGCCTGGAGACAAGAGCGCACACACACACACCATAAGATCATGAAGACCATTTCAAGCGTTTGCTCCGTGTTAGTAACACGGCTCTGTGTAAACGACCCAGCCGTGTGCGCGCGCGCGCGCGCGCGCGCGCGCGCGCGTGCGTGCGTGCGTGCGTGCGTCCGTGCGTGTGTGTGTGTGTGTGTCTTTTAAACCGATAGCTCTGTGTTAGCGACCCGGCCCTGTGAGGAGGCCGCCCCTTAACAACACTTGGAGAGATGACATGTGAGGACCTTGCCAAAATGTAACCTTTTTTAAGATTTGCAATAAGACATTCTGTAACATCCTGTTTTTTCGTATCAGTTATTATAATGCTCAGCGATTTGTAACAATTGATCCTTATTAAATCTTTCCAATAACTCCTCAGACGGATCTACAAAAAACACATGACACAAGAGCTCAGACCAAGTGACCCCTCCGCTGCACACCAAAGGCACTGAACAACCTGTCTATCTATACCGAAACCGATCTTAATAAGCTCAACCCTGGTCTTCATGTGGCTACTGGCAGCGGGTATTTACGCACTGAAGGCCATGAGGCGGAAAAGAAGACAAGCACGCTGGCGCCTCCCCCTGAGTCCATGGATGTGCCCCCGAGACAACTGCTGCTAACCGCGGTCACCACAACACTACTGACAGTGCTCAGCAACACCCAATGGGATGAAGCCGTAAACCTACAGGGAAGCCCGGCAATATGTGAAAGCTTTACAAAACAAATACACCCCCTCTCTCGTCAAGATAGACATGAAGAGAACCAAATACACTTTAATCAATTATATTTAACTTATCACAAACAACCTCAGAGTGTCCTCCAAAAACGCTTATCAAACGCCAATCAAGGCTTTAACACCACACACAGCGCTGCAATTTACTACTAGTCTGATGACGTAAGCCGGCAGAATTCGGTTCATTCACATTAAGGCCCCGTCCACACGAAGCCGAAACAGGCGAAACCGTTACAGTTTCGATCTATCCGGTTTCGCAGTATCTCCGTAAAGACGGAGTCAAGCAAAACCGGGTAGATCTGTAGAAACGCTGTAGTACACATTCCAGGCCCATAAGGGGCGCTGCTTCTGCTACAGAAATCCTTGCTATTGTGAGTACTGAGACTCCGCGGGCTTAACATTGTCATTGGCTAGAGGGTCGAGGGGTGGGGCGATGAGGTCATGGTTTACGGTTTCAGTCGGTTTCAGGCGTCCACACGAATCCAAAACGAAACCGGGTAGATTTGAAACCACCTCCAAGGGTGGTTTCAGAAGTTTGCGGTTTCGGTCAGCGGATTCGCCGGCTTCGTGTGGACGGAAAGCCGAACCGTACAAGACCTTTGCGGTTTCGCCACAAAATCGGCTTTGTGTGAACGGGGCCTAAGTGACACCGCCTTTCCTTCAACAAATGAACACGGGAGGTACACATCAAGCACAAATCACTGTGCCCCATACCAATCAAGGCAACGAGCTGGGAGCCACACAATTAAGAGGGAATCGAAATGTTGATTCGTTTGAAACAACAAAAGTTGATTCAAAAGGTATAGTCTAGACTCTAGTTCAAACGGACGAGTCCCCAATTTCTTATGGCCAGGCTCTTGGCCAAAACAAATTTGGAGACACACCAAGGTCTAACTGCAAAAGTAATCATAATTTATTGATGAACAGCAATTAACCAAAAGTAATTAGCAAAAGTCAAATGGTGTCAGGAAAGGGAGAGAGCCATGGACAGACTGGGCAGCCTTATATCTGCAGCCATCTGATTGTGCAGGTCCACCCACCAGGAACCACCTGACAGGTAGACAACAGGCGGTGTGATATCATCCAGCTGGCGGCCATCAGCGGAGATCACACCTTCAACATGTACATGATGCCTCAGGTCGCCATCGACAGAGGGGCCACGGCCGCCAATGGCTTCAGGGTCCATAATGGCAAACTCTTCCAGAACGGTAGAGCTATGAACGCCGCCATCTTGCACGAGGCCCTGGCCTCCTTCCTTGACTTCCTGCGGTCCTTAGAGCAGCCCGTGCTGCTGGCCGCGCACAACGCCAGACGCTTTGACATACCTGTACTGGACAGAGCGCTACTCTGGTGTTCCTTCACCAAGGAGTTCCAGGGGCTGGGCTCCAGATTCTTGGACACCTTACAGCTCAGTAAGACACTCTACCCAAGGTTAGACAGCCATTCGTTAGTGAATCCGTCTGACCACTTCCTGGGAAAACGCTACAATACCTACAATGTATTGGAGGATGTAACGGCTCGGCAGGAGCTTTACTATTTTTGAGATCTGGACCCACGCTATTTGGCTATATGTTCATTCTAGCAGCCGCTAGATCTATTTGGTATTTTAATAAACCAAGCTCAAAACCAACCAATCTTTGTAAATTGTTGCAATGAAGGTCAATGGATGGCCCTATGCCATTGGTTAGTATACCTGTACTCACCATACCTGTAGGCCTACCTGTAGTGGACAGCACTGGTGGTTCTGAGGGGTGGCCAACAACCCTTCAGAAAAAGTCCTTGGCCTGTCTAAATGTGAAGTTCAAAATGAATATATCTTTTTGCAAATGATGATGGTCAGTCCTGCCCAATTCAGAGTTCCCAATGAAGTTGTTGATGCCTGTCTAAGGCCCCGTCCACACGAAGCCGAAACGGGCGAAACCGTTACGGTTTCGATCTATCCGGTTTCGAAGTATCTCCGTAAAGACGAAGCCAAGCGAAACCGGATAGATCTGTAGAAACGCTGTAGTAAACATTCCAGGCCCATAAGGGGCGCTGCTTCTGGTACACAAATCCAGAAGAAGAAGAGGCGAGCATGCGCATAAAGGCTGCCCCCCGAACCACTAACAACACAAACAAACAGCTCTTCTACGATGGCGAACTAGATTCTCAATAAATAATGGCTTAGCAACCCAACAAGGGACATGATATGCTGCAGAACGATTACAAGCTTGTAGTCCGCCATCATCTTTTTTGTTGTGATTTCTGAGACTCCGCGGGCTTAAGAGCCATTGGCTAGGAGGTCGAGGGGTGGGGCGATGATGTCATGGTTTGCGGTTTCAGTCGGTTTCAGGCGTCCACACGAAACCAAAACGAAACCGGATAGATTTGAAACCACCTCCGAGGGTGGTTTCAGAAGTTTGCGGTTTCGGTCAGCGGATTCGCCGGCTTCGTGTGGACGGAAGGCCGAACCGTACAAGACCTTTGCGGTTTCGCCATGAAATCGGCTTCGTGTGGACGGGGCCTAAGGCCCCGTCCACACGAAGCCGGCGAATCCGCTGACCGAAACCGCAAACTTCTGAAACCACCCTCGGAGGTGGTTTCAAATCTATCCGGTTTCGTTTTGGTTTCGTGTGGACGCCTGAAACCGACTGAAACCGCAAACCATGACATCATCGCCCCACCCCTCGACCTCCTAGCCAATGGCTCTTAAGCCCGCGGAGTCTCAGAAATCACAACAAAAAAGATGATGGCGGACTACAAGCTTGTAATCGTTCTGCAGCATATCATGTCCCTTGTTGGGTTGCTAAGCCATTATTTATTGAGAATCTAGTTCGCCATCGTAGAAGAGCTGTTTGTTTGTGTTGTTAGTGGTTCGGGGGGCAGCCTTTATGCGCATGCTCGCCTCTTCTTCTTCTGGATTTGTGTACCAGAAGCAGCGCCCCTTATGGGCCTGGAATGTTTACTACAGCGTTTCTACAGATCTATCCGGTTTCGCTTGGCTTCGTCTTTACGGAGATACTTCGAAACCGGATAGATCGAAACCGTAACGGTTTCGCCCGTTTCGGCTTCGTGTGGACGGGGCCTAAGAGTCTTTCCAAAGATTTGTAGTTAATTTCACAAATTCAAGTCAATAATTGCAATGTTCTTTGCTTAAGGGTGTACTATATGGCTGCTGTGGTCAATTAAAAAGAAATCAAAGACAAAAATTTACAGTTTTTAATACGGGAACCATAAATGGTATCTTTGAATTCAAAGATAAATAGCCAGATTTTCATAAGAAAATTGAGAACCATGCAGTCAAACCAGTTTAACCATTTATTCCATAACACACATTAATGAGCATGGAACTCATTATTTATTTATTTGTTATCCACAGTTTAGTAACGTCAATAGAGGGGACTCAGATCAGCATAGCTGACACTCTGTATTGATACAGAGCGTATCACAGGCCTTACCATTAGACGTGTAAATCTTAGACGCTCCTTTCCTTAACTCGTGCAAACAAAACTCAGTCCAAAACGGTTCTTTAAATCCCAGTGTTAGAATTCCATCTAAATCAATTGGTTCACTGGCTCTTTCAATTTTGTTTTATTTTCCCAAACACACATCCTGCTTATCTAGTATTAGTTTTCACACAAACCTCAAGTCACTCTTGAGCCATCGGCAGCCACATTACTAGTATGAGCTCTCTCTCTCTCTCTCTCTCTCTCTCTCTCTCTCTCTCGTGTAGTTAGAAGCACCTTTTCAATGCATGTTGGTTGTTAAATTGTTTACCGACTTTTTAAGATTTCCTAAATCATTTCAAACACGAATTTATATTGTATTGTTATTAGACAGTGTAATAATGTAACCGTCTTAATAAAATATGCTCCTACTCCACCAGGCTGTAATCACCTGCGACCAATGCCCTCCCTCTCTCTCGCCCCCTGCAGACGTCTGGGGGTAAAACTGTCTTCTTTGAACTGGAGGCCACGGGATTAGGCCACGGGATTAGATAGTTTACCACACAAGCACCTTTTCATAAAATGTTTATCCATGATCCTAGGAGGCAGTGGCATACTCAGGTCGATTAGTATATGCCAACTACTTGTCGATAGATGGGAGTGTAACAGCATATGCGTACCAATCTGTCCAATCATCAGCCACACCTAATTAACGTCAAAACGATCTAATTACTGGATTAGGCCTATGTCATTATTACTATATGTGCCACCAGTAATTAAGCTTTTGTGTTGAGTCTAATTTACAAAACCCAGCAGGCAACAAATATCTTTGATTTTGTAGAAAAAAGGAAAGGTTTGGTTTGTATAATTAAGTGACATCTAGTTGTATGGTCCGGCAGAGATGGAATATACTTGTATGTTTTATTTAGCGTATAATCCCAGGAAAGTAAGAATTGTTGTATTTAACATTTAATGAGCCGTTTATGTCTACGTAGTGAGTGTGGTTCCTCTTCCACGGAGCACCCATGTCGTACCATAATTGTTCTACACTCACCCAGAACGGACATACCTTTTTTCATGTTTTTCTATGTTTTGTGTCACAGTCAAGTGATCTACTTTTTTCAACGGTTTCTCTCTCTAAGTCTCTCACTCTCTCTCGCAGGGAAAGTAAGATCCATTGAAGGAAGGGATTCAGGTGTTCACCAAAACACAAAGTAAGTGTTTAGAACCGAGACAGAACATTGACACAGTTCTAAAAGGTTCTGAGTGTAAAGATTAAGCTGCTGGGTTCCTCAGTGAAGACAGATCAAATGAGGAAGGAGGCTTTGAACAACAGCTAACTACACCGAAAACATTTATGATGGTCAGGGCTGGGCTTCATCAGAACACGCACCCATAACTGTATCAAGTGATACGATGAGACAGAGCAAAGGTTTGAGGAGGTCCATATAAAGCTATAAAACCACCAGGTCCAAGTCATGATGTCCGAGGTTAAAACGGCGGAACTATAGTTATGTAAAGGGTATTAAGTTCTGTTTTACTTTGTATGTCTGCTGGGAAATCACGTGACTCCCGATGTATCAAAATACAATCAGATGAAAAGTTAAGGAAACACTTTTATTACTTTGAAGGAGAAGAAAATGACTGAAGACTTTTCAGAGTAAGGAAACAGACAAGACAACAAACCAAACAAAGATAGTAAAGATCTTATCCACGGTGTGCTGTCATTAACTAAATAGGATTACTGGTTTAACCACACACACACACACACACACACACACACACACACACACACACACACACACACACACACACACACACACACACACACACACACACACACACACACACACACACACACACACACACACACACACACACACACACACACACACCTACCTGGTTTGTTTCTGTTTAACAAAAACGAAAGTCAAGTCGTCCTTTAATGGTAAACCCAGTATTCTTTATCTCAAGTTAAAGTCGCTTTGCCTTCCGCTACACATTTGCGGAGTTTTGTCATCATTGAATTCCTGTCCATTTCCGATATGCAGTCCACGGTAATGTATATAGGCCTACCTATGTTTTACACACGGAGATAGTTAATCAAATGCATATTGCAACAGTTTAAGTGTCATTTTATCTATATTATTTTTTACCGACTTTTTAACGGTGAACTAACATGGCTGAATAATTTCCCTATATGATTTAGATTAGGCTACACAGGTGAATTGTTATGAGGTAAAATGTAATAACGTCTATGGTTACGTTCATACTCTACCCGGATGACTCTACCCGGATGTTATGACGACCTGTGATGGCCTCTGTCTCGCCCTTTGCAGGCCTCTCTTGAGAGACCTTTAGTCTTCTTTGACCTGGAGACCAGCAAACTGGAGACCCAACCAGATTCATCAGGTAGGCCAACTGCACACGGACACCTTTTCATCACTTTATCACTTGTCATATTACATGTCCTGCCCCTCTGAATGCATTAGATGTCATCGCTGCATACTTTTCAATACGTCTCCCAGAACTCCACTTTTAACAGCCAACCCCCAGGTATTATATAGGCCTACTTATCCGCTTGCTGTTTCATTTTAGAGATATTCTATATGTTTCAACTTTTCTTGTCTACTCTTTAATGCAGCCATGCGCACTCATTAACGAACGCACGCACGTTCGCTCGCTCGCTCACTCACTCACACCCCTCCCCTCTCAGAAACAAGAGGGGGTGATATCATCCAGCTGGCGGCCATCAGCGGAGTTCAGACCTTCAATGTGTATATTATGCCTCAGAGCGACATCGACATTCACACCACGGCGAGTACAGGCTTCATGGTCGCAGGTGGCAAACTTGTGAAGAACTTTGGAACAGCCGTTTCCACCATCCCCTTGCACGAGGCCCTGACCTCCTTCTACGACTTCCTGCGGTCTTTTAACAGACCCATACTGCTGGCTGCGCACAAAGCCCAAGACTTTTCCCTACCTATACTGAAGAACGCGCTGATCAGGTGTTACCTCGCCCAGCAGTTCCACGAGCTGGGCCCCAGTTTTTTGGACATCTACCTACTCAGTAAGGTGCTCTGTCCAGGGTTAGACAGCCATGAACAAGAGGATCTGTTGTACCCCTTCTTGGGAAAACCCAACAACCACAATGCATTGGAGAATGTTACGGCTCTGCAGTCCATGTACGGGGTTTGGAATCCCAACCAAGAGTCTGTGACTCAGTGTTTAATCTAGCAGTGCTTTTTGATTTATTGACAACAGGGTAGTTGTAGATGCCTGTCTGAGAGTCTCTCCAAAGATTTGTAGTTAATTTCAGAAATTCAAGTAAATAATTGCAATGTTCTTTGCTTAAGGGTACTATTCGGCTTCAGTGGTCCATTCAAAAAAATAAAAGAGAAAAATTGACAGATCAGACTTTTTTTACTACATAAATGGTATCTTTGAATTCTCTCTCTCTCTCTCTCTCTCTCTCTCTCTCTCTCTCTCTCTCTCTCTCTCTCTCTCTCTCTCTCTCTCTCTCTCTCTCTCTCTCTCTCTCTCTCTCTCTCTCTCTCTCTCTCTCTCTCTCTCTCTCTCTCTCTCTCTCTCTCTCTCTCTCTCTCTCTCTCTCTCTCTCTCTCTCTCTCTCTCTCTCTCTCTCTCTCTCTCTCTCTCTCTCTCTCTCTCTCTCTCTCTCTCTCTCTCTCCTCTCTCTCTGACTTTAAGATTTCCTAACTTTCATGATTTCGAACACAAATTTATATTGAATTGTTATTAGACAGTGTAATAATGTAACCGTCTTAATAAAATATGCTCCGACTCCACCAGGCTGTAATCACCTGCGACCAATGCCCTCCCTCTCTCTCGCCCCCTGCAGACGTCTGGGGGTAAAACTGTGGTCTTCTTTGAACTGGAGGCCACGGGATTAGATAGTTTACCACACAAGCACCTTTTCATAAAATGTTTATCCATGATCCTAGGAGGCAGTGGCATACTCAGGTCGATTAGTATATGCCAACTACTTGTCGATAGATGGGAGTGTAACAGCATATGCGTACCAATCTGTCCAATCATCAGCCACACCTAATTAACGTCAAAACGATCTAATTACTGGATTAGGCCTATGTCATTATTACTAAATGTGCCACCAGTAATTAAGCTTTTGTGTCGAGTCTAATTTACAAAACCCAGCAGGCAACAATATCTTTGATTTTGTACGAAAAAAGGAAAGGTTTGGTTTGTATAATTAAGTGACATCTAGTTGTATGGTCCGGCAGAGATGAATATACTTGTATGTTTTATTTAGCGTATAATCCCAGGAAAGTAAGAATTGTTGTATTTAACATTTAATGAGCCGTTTATGTCTACGTAGTGAGTGTGGTTCCTCTTCCACGAGCACCCATGTCTTGTCGTACCATAATTGTTCTACACTCACCCAGAACGGACATACCTTTTTTCATGTTTTTCTATGTTTTGTGTCACAGTCAAGTGATCTACTTTTTTCAACGTTTTCTCTCTAAGTCTCTCACTCTCTCTCGCAGGAAAGTAAGATCCATTGAAGGAAGGGATTCAGGTGTTCACCAAAACACAAAGTAAGTGTTTAGAACCGAGACAGAACATTAACACAGTTCTAAAAGGTTCTGAGTGTAAAGATTAAGCTGCTGGGTTCCTCAGTGAAGACAGATCAAATGAGGAAGGAGGCTTTGAACAACAGCTAACTACACCGAAACATTTATGATGGTCAGGGCTGGGCTTTATCAGAACACGCACCCATAACTGTATCAAGTGATACGATGAGACAGAGCAAAGGTTTGAGGAGGTCCATATAAAGCTATAAAACCACCAGGTCCAAGTCATGATGTCCGAGGTTAAAACGGCGGAACTATAGTTATGTAAAGGGTATTAAGTTCTGTTTTACTTTGTATGTCTGCTGGGAAATCACGTGACTCCCGATGTATCAAAATACAATCAGATGAAAAGTTAAGGAAACACTTTTATTACTTTGAAGGAGAAGAAAATGACTGAAGACTTTTCAGAGTAAGGAAACAGACAAGACAACAACCAAACAAAGATAGTAAAGATCTTATCCACGGTGTCAGAAACACGTCAGATCAATTCAGACCTGGACCTGACTTAGAGCTGTCATTAACTAAATAGGATTACTGGTTTAACCACACACACACACACACACACACACACACACACACACACACACACACACACACACACACACACACACACACACACACACACACACACACACACACACAACACACACACACACACACACACACACACACACACACACACGGGAATCAGTTGTTATGCAGCTCAAGAGTCAAAAGTACAGCAAAGGAGAGATTAAGTGATAAATACAAATGTATCTACATAAAGACATTAATAACTGAATAAATATAATTACACAGGATAATTATTCAATATATATTCCATTGGACAGGATCTTTGGGCAGTATAAATATAAACTGCAGAAAAGAATACACTTTCTCTGGTCCCTCTCTATGTCTCTTTCTCTCTCTTTTTATATGTCTATGTCTCTCTCTCTCTCTCTCTCCGTCTGTCCCTCTCTATTTCTCTCTCTCTGTCTATCTATGTCTCTCTATGTCTCTCTCTCGGTCTCTCTCTATGTCTCTTTCTATCCCTCACTCTGGTCCTCTCCATGTCTCTCTATAGCAGTTTTCACACATCCTCTGTCTTTTCTCTGCATCTATATATCAGGAGGTTCGACTTGAGGGTCATTCACACTCATTTGCACATTATGCCCGATATGCGGACATCGGTGTCGCTCAGACATCAGCAGAATCAACGGGGGAGGGGGGTGGGCGTGGGAGGGGCGGAGAGATCCCTAGAGCTATCTCCTGTGTTCACACTCTTTTCATCCTTCTACCATTTAACGCACCAACTCCCAAAACATGTGTACACGATGCCCGAGACCGCCATCGACGGAGGTGCCGCGGAGGCCACGGGCTTCAGATGGCGCCCTCCTCCTGCAGGGTAGAGCCGTGCCGACCGTCACCTTGACCGAGGCCCTGACCTCCTTCCTTGACTTCCTGCAGTCCTTAGAGCAGCCCGTGCTGCTGGTCGCACACGGCGCCAGACGCTTTGACAAACCTGTACTGGACAGAGCGCTACTCAGGTGTTCCCTAACCGAGCAGTTCCAACAGCTGGGCTCCAGATACTTGGACACCTTCCTACTCAGTAAGGCGCTCTATCCAAGGATACGTAGCTATTCACAGGTGAACCTGATGCGGCACTTCGTGGGGAAAAACTACAATGCCCATAATGCATCGGAGGATGTTAGGGCTCTGCAGGAGCTGTACAGTTGGGATCCCAGTGAAGGGACTTTGAATCGGTGTGTGTTATAGCAGCCAAGACATGCAATCGAGCGCTTGTTGACTTATATTTACCTTTAGGGCATTTAGCCTTTATCCAAAGCGACTTACAATAAGTACATTTGTGATTAGAAAGTCAAACAATATATCGCTATCGGTACAATAAGGAGTTAGCGACGGAGGGGTTACCGACTTACAACTGCAATGTTAATGCGCCGATAATGGATCAACTCATTTTATTTGATGACAGTTTGATTATATAATGATATAACTGGTGTTCCCATTGGTATTTTGGTTTAATAAACCAATCACAAAACCAACTCATCGTTGTTTATTCTATCATTCAAGGTCAATGGATTGACGTATGTCATTGTTTTTGTGGGATAATCTTTACCTGTAAATGCCACACCTGTAGTGGACAATTCAGGGGAGGTCGTGAGGAACTTAAAAAATGCTGCCTGGTCACTATGATTTTGTTTCGTGCAAAACCTACAAGAAGTTATAATATAATGTATTTTCCCAAACATTAATTGGGTAGCAGCACTGAACACTTCATAAACATATGCATGGTCAATAATGTTTACATGTCTCATATTTCATCAAGTGTGGACTCACAGTCTACAGTTTATCTCTGATGGTTTTGTCCTTAGTGTTATTATCGGGGACCTATTATGCTTTTTCGACTTTTATGTTCTATAAACGTTGTTATAATGATTGATAGTCTAACCATACTAAAGTGTCAAATAATGACGTACATGCATTTCGACTATTCCCTGCTGACAGTCTGGGGCGGCTGTGCAGAGCGCTAAACACTCGGGACAATGTTTGCGATTCACTTGTTCACATTTCCGGGAAATCATCTACGTAGAGGCACTCCTGCTGCGCCCCCATATGCCTGGTCAAATCTGCCCGCGCGCGCGCTTCAAGGAAGGTAACCAATCACAACGGAGTTGGATTGGCAGGAGGGCGGCAAGGGGGCGGAGAAGGACGAAACCGAGCGTTGACAGAGAATGCTGAAAGCGCCCAGATGAGAGGAAGAGTTTCCCGAAAATCTACATTGTTTTTTGTGTATGGTTAAACATGACTATCAATCATTATAACAACGTTTATAGGTCATAAAAGTCGAAAAGCATAATAGGTCCCCTTTAATGTTTGGTTTAGCATTGGGACTACGGTCCCCCTGGTACAGAAAATACTTTCTACACTTTCTACACAGATCGAGATGGTTTCACAAGGCTAAAGAAAACCAAATCAGGTTTCTTCTCACAACAATTATTATTATTATTATTATTGTGTGGTTGTGAGAATCATAAGGCTATAGTCTCTTTATTACCTGCTTCACACAGAGCAGAATCTTTTCACTTTAAATCTCATCTACCTACGTCTTGCAGTATGAACCTCCTGAGTGAAGATGGGCTGTGGTTTGATCCCAAGGTAAACAGGCCCAAGTCCAGCTGCAGTTGCAAAATGAATAAAAAACGTATTATCTCCCGTCAGGTTTATTTGATCATTTCCAAACCTACAGCCCATCTTAGGCCCACTTTAGGGAAGATGTGGTCCCATTTGGGAGCTTTGAGGCAACATGTTTTTCGGCCAAAATTAAAGAAAACGCAAAGTTGGCGGTGTGGGAGCAAAAGTGAAAGTCTAGCTATCCCATCATTAGCAAAGGATCGGCCCTCCGTTAAGAGTTTTATGGCAGTGTGATATCATCCAGCTGGGGGCCCTCAGTGGAAACCGCTCATTCAACGTGTACACGATGCCTGAGGTCCCCATCGAAAGTCGGGCCGCGGAGGACACAGGCTTCAGCGTCCAAGATGGCGCCCTCTTCCTGAACGATAAGAGCCGTGCCCACCATGACCTTGCACAAGGCCCTGACCTCCTTCCTTGACTTCCTGCGGTCCTTAGAGCTGCCCGTGCTGCTGGCCATACACTACGGCAAATACTTTGACACACCTATACTCACCAGGGCACTACTCCGGTTAGGAATTGGGTCAAACCGGCACTATAACTTCTTCATGGAAATAAATATTGCTTCTCCAAACTAATCTAAATTCTTAATGTTCCCTGCAAACAAGAAATATTATTTAATTTTATTTTGTGGTTAAAAGAAAAAAACTCCTGAGAGGAAAGCTTCTGCGAGCAGATAAAATGCAGACTGGAGATCGACCTCAGTGGTTTTGGATGATTTCGGTCCAACATGTCACCAGGGTCCCCAGCCTATTGTGCCGCGTCATGACCCAGCAAAATCGGTGACCGTGACTACCAATACTTTCAATTTAACGCAGAGTATTACATTTTTTTAATTCTGTTTTCGTTTAAATTAGATGCTAGATCCAAAAGCTAACTTTTTATATGTATTCTCTTACGTCATTCTCATGATGACCAGGGGTCTCATTTATAACCGTTGCGTAGGCACAAAAAGGGGCTGAAAGTGGCGTAGGCCTACGTGACTTTCCACGCCAAAGTTGTGATCTACAAAAAAAATTTACTTGACGGGAGAATGTGCGCAGCCCTAAGCAAACTCTGACCGATGCGTAAGCATGGTTTAGAGGAAAGGGAGAATTGGTAACACAGACGGTGTGGTGGTGAACTGAAGTTAGACTGAAGAAATGTAGAACGAGAAGAACGATTATGTTTTATCATCGCCCGTCATAGGTTTAATTTCAACCCGTATCATGCGTTAAATCTATGTAATCAGAATAATTTAAGTCAACTGCGTTATTTCTCAGTTATAACTCCAGAAAAATCTCCTTAGAATCGAAATCTAAACTCAAAATCAAAATTCTCTATATTTAATCCCGTCACTCCACTGTCCACTGACGGCGCGACTGCATGGAATAAAGCATCTGTCCAACATGTGAATAACATAATATTTGTATGTGACACTGTAAGCACATAATCAAATGTCAATTAAATCCCAATGGAAAACCAAGCCACATAGGCCTACTCATCACAATCGTTATATCATTGTCCGTTCCTCTTGACGCTTTTCATGACAAATCAGGCATTAAAAAGGGGTTATGTTCAAGGACATTTTACGTGGATGATTACAAACGGATTATCCAAGGTGTTGTCGATCAGTCTTATTACCGTAACCCTATGAATACAGCGATGAGCCCCGTGCGTAATGCTGCACCATGGCACTGCTGGAGGAACATGCAAATGGCAGGATTCGGAGGGAGAGGGTCTCCAGGGACCATAACGATTTATTGGTACGTAAAAATATGTTCCTCTATGTCAGACCACTTATTTTTTAATTCTGGGACTGTGCGCTCCGTGCCACTGCTGCAGCAACATGTTGCCACTCAATCTGCTTTTTGTTGTTAGTGATCCCAATCCCGTGACCGCCGAACAAAACTACTTTTCGGGACTCTACCTCACCCACAAGTGTCTCCACTTCAACCTCCGTGAAATTTCGCTTTTTTGCTTTACTCAGTCCTTCTGACATTGTTTCCGACAAGACATAATACTTGCATCCGAGTCTGTTTTATATGCAGATCGCATTCATGCGGTCGTTTGCATGGATCATTTATGGTTAAAAAGGGGCGTGTAGGCCTACAGGGCGGAACGTGAAGCTGATGCAGCTGCGCACACTTGTAGGCATTCTGTAATTTATAAAGCAAAGATTGCTTAGAGGTGTGCGTACGAAGGGTTTTATAAATCAGAATATTTTTTGGCGCACGCAAAACTTGGCTTTTGGGCGTACGTAGGTACACTAGTAACAATCCCACGCACAGTTTTATAAATGAGACCCCTGGACTGCAAAACGAATAGCGGAGAAACGAATACCTGCTCCGACCAGAGTCATGTATGCCAACACGCAGGAACGCATCCAATAGACTGCGAGAAATCCACGTTTGGTTTCTGTTTCACAAAAATGAAAGTCTACCTATCCGATCAATACAAAAAGGATCGGCCCTCCGTTCAGTCTTATTCCGTAACAGCTTCACGGGATCCCTGCCTATTTTCGACATGCAGTCCAACAAGGTAATGTAGTCCACCTATCCTATCCAAGTGTTGTTCGTGGTAAATATATTATACAAAAGTCAAGTTGTCATGCTTCAAATATAGGCATAATGAGATGGGAAATTAAATTGTTTACCGATTTTTTAAGATTTCCTAATTTTGCTAAATCAGTTTCATCCATGATTTATAATACGAATTTAGATTGTATTGTTATTAGACAGTGTAATAACGTCTAGTAATAGTGGTCCTACTCAAAAACCACTTGCGACCAATGCCCTCTCTCTCGCCCCCTGCAGACGTCTGGGGGTAAAACGGTGGTCTTCTTTGACCTGGAGGCCACGGGATTAGGTAGGCTACCACACGAACCCCTTTTCATAACATGTTTATCCATGATCCTATGAGGCTGTGGCCCACTTATGTCGATTAGTATATGCCAACTACTTGTCGATGCATAGGCATATGTGTACAACTTTCCAATCGTCAGCCACGTCTGAATAATGTGAAAACCATCTAAATACATTTACTGGGTTAGGCCTACGCAGCAGCGGTGATGGCGGGGGCTTAAACTCCTCCTGAAAAAGGCTGAGCCCCCCTCTCTACCAAAAAAAAGTCATTTTGTGATGACAAATATTTATGGTAAAAATATGTTTTTGTTTTGAGTCTCATGTAGACCTGCAGGCGATCATTTTCTTTGATTTTGTAGAAGAAATGAAAGGTCTGCTGTGTACAATTAAATTACATCTGTTGTATGGACTTGGCAGAAATGGAATATACGTTTTATCAGTATGTTATCAGTAATTAACATTTAATGAGCCGTTTATATCTACGTAGAGAGTGTGGTTCCTCTTCCACGGAGCCCGCCCTGTTGAACCACAATGTTTATACAGTCGCTTCCACGGAGCCCGCCCTGTTGCACCACAATGTTTCTACAGTCGCCCAGAACGGACAAACTGCTAGGGAAGAGATCCCTAGATCTATTAGGCCTACCTGTGTTCACACTCTTTTCATCCTTCTACCATTTAACGCACCAAGACCCAACACATTGTCTCTCTCACTCTCACTCTCGCTCTCACACACTCACACCCCTCTCAGAAACCTGGCGGTGTGAGATCATCCAGCTGGCAGCCATCTGCGGCGAGCGCACCTTCAACGTGTACATGATGCCCGAGATCGCCATCGACAGAGGGGCCGCGGAGGTCACGGGCTTCAGCGTCCGAGATGGCGCCCTCCTCCTGCAGGGTACAGCCGTGCCGACCGTCACCTTGACCGAGGCCCTGACCTCCTTCCTTGACTTCCTGCAGTCCTTAGAGCAGCCCGTGCTGCTGGTCGCACACGGCGCCAGACGCTTTGACAAACCTGTACTGGACAGAGCGCTGCTCAAGTGTTCCCTCACCAGGCAGTTCCAGCAGCTGGGCTCCAGATACTTGGACACCTTCCTACTCAGTAAGGCGCTCTATCCAAGGATACGTAGCTATTCACAGGTGAACCTGGTGCGGCACTTCCTGGGGAAAATCTACAATGCCCATAATGCATTGGAGGATGTTAGGGCTCTGCAGGAGCTGTACAGTTGTTGGGATCCCAGTGAAGGGACTCTGAATCGGTGTACATTATAGCAGCTAAGAAATGTCATCGACTTACATTTACATTTAGGGCATTTAGCAGACGCTTTTATCCAAAATGAATTACATTATGTACATTTGTCATAAGAAAATGAAATAATATATCGCCGTCGGTAAAATAAGGAGTTACCGAAGGAGTATTTACCGACTTACTGAAAACTGCAAGTTTAATGCACCAATCATCGATCGACTCGTTTTATTTGATTGCAGTTTGATTTTCGTTCTGCTTATATTGCTTTTGTGGTTTAAAATGATATAACTGGTGTTCCCATTGGTATTTTGGTGTAATAAACTCAATCTCAAAACCAATTTAATCTTTCTTTATTCTATCATTCAAAGTCAATGGATTGACGTGTGTCATTGTTATCATGGGATATTCTCTACCTGTAAATGCCACACTTGTAGTGGACGATATGGGTAAGGTCCTGAGGAACATAAAAAATGCTGCCTGGTCACTATGATTGTTTTGTGCAAAACCAACAAGAAAATGAACAATTTCCGAACCTACGTTGTATTAAAAAGTTACACATATTTATAATATAATATATTTTCCCAAATATCTATAGGGTAGCAGCACTGAACACAATTTGATTAAGTGTGGACCAGGGGCGTTGCTAGACCTAGAGTTTTACTGGGGCACAGGCCCCCAACTGCCAAATTTTTTTTTTTTACGTGTGCACAATATGAAATGTATGGATACAGAAGGGTATGTACGAGCTTCAAAATTGTTGTCACTGTCATACTGTAGGCTATATTAAAGCACTGGTAAAGGTAAAGACGCAAAGATGGATTCATGAGTACCGTACAATTATATTTATTTAAACAAATACACATCTCAAAGATTTACAAATAAGGTAACTGACAAATAAACAAAAAGTCTCTTTATGACCTTCACCTCTTTATCAGGAGAAGTCTACACATCTATATTTATTTAGAAGCTGTGTGGAAACAGCATAATTTTGCCAGAACGACATGTACTAAAAAGGCAAGAAACAAGGTTTAAAACTAATAGAATTTCTGACTTAAGGTGAGGTTGGCTCATTGCCACCAATCAACCTGGAAAATGTTATAGAACCATCAAAGCTCTTAAATTAAACTAAATAAGGCCATACACTACTGCATAGAGCCTTTTTAAATGATTATTTTTTCACTATTAAGCTGTATCGCCGCGCCTTCATGGTGGCAAAGCGGTCAATAACGTGGCTTTGACTCACTTTGCATAGTTGCTCCTTTTCAATGGACAAAAGAGAAAGTTGGTGAAGCCTTCCTTGCCCCATGGTTGACCTAAGTCAGGTGTGGAGCCTTCTCGACACACTGAAAGATCGCTCACAACTACAACTGTTCACAGGAATTGTGAGTGCAATGATCTGAATTATCTGTGTCAATGTTGGGATCATTGTTGGATTCAGTATGTTAAAAAAAGTTTTTGTGTTAAGGAAGTTTTTGTCTAAAACTTCCTCAAGTTTTGAAGACAGACAATTTTTCATTCATTATTCATTTTCCGCGTGTGTGCGTGCACGCAAGGTGCGTGTGTGTGTGTGTGTGTGTGTGTGTGTGTGTGTGTGTGTGTGTGTGTGTGTGTGTGTGTGTGTGTGTGTGTGTGTGCTATAAAACTACAGGCTACAGACGCTCAGTATTGAAAACTGGTGCTAATTATGTGGGCAACATTCTTTAACAGCAATCAAGTTGTCATTGTTTGTGTCAAACAAGTTGTGAATTTGTTGTAACGTTAAAAAAGGAGATGAGTTACTCTGGGCTTTTTCCAGCTCCCGTGGTTTCCAACGAAACATGATCAACAAAAAAACAAGGAATTGAAAGCTACTTACAATATGCCTAGGTTACATTAATTTCCCCTGATGGCAGCAATGTTCCACTTTCAGCTGGAATTCACGGTACATCAAAACCACGTGTCTTCTTTAGATTTCAGTTCCCTTTATTTATTCACACAGTTCAGCAGCGGCATTTATTCAGAATCAGAGCCCAAATTAAAGCTGCATTTAGGGCGACTATCACTACCCAGCAGAAAAATAGATGCACTATAAATGGTTTTGTATAGCAGTCACGAACATGAGCATATTTGTGGAAATGCTGGTGTTAGAAAACATAGTTGACGGGAATTAAAGTGCTGCACATCGACTGTACAAATGTAGATTATTCATCACAAGAATTTTAATTCAGAAATCGAATAGGCTAATAAACTCTGAATTGTGAGATAAAATTCAGCATTCTGATAATAAAGTCAGAATACTTGGATAAAATCCGAATTCTGATAATTAAATCCAGCATTAAAGGTTCATTTAAGAAGGTTCTCACCAGTCATTTGTCGCCTGGTCGCAGTGTCGATTTTTTTTTTTTAAAGTAGTTCACTAGTCGTAGCGTGCAAATAAATTGCAGTGTCAGAATTCTGAGAATTTTGTCAGCATTCAGATTTCCCAGAATTCTCTTACACTGCAAATTAAAGCGCTACTACTAGCAAACTAGTTTCAGCGTGACTGGAGAGAACTTCCTTAAATTAACCTTTAATGCTAGATTTGCATCAACGCTATTGTGTGAATTTGTATGGTTCTCTTTCATGGAAGCCGGAGATTCCTTATTTTTTTTACCATCATTGTTTTATTAACAAATTTCTCCTACAGGGGATTGATAAAGTTCTATCTAGACTATTGAACAGAAAGAAACACTTGGTCATACTTTACACACTTTCAGAAGAGTCACGTGGACGAATCCGTAAATAACTGATTTTTTTCATTGGTTGTTGCGTTAAATCTTACCCAGATACAATAGTGCTATTTTCTGATTGGCTTTTATGTAGCCCCTTTCGTTTTTTGATTGGCTGGTAAGAGGCAGGCTCGACTGAAGACTCCCGAGGCAGCAGGAGATGCACTTGATGAATCCTGCCGATTCCATAGCGAGAGCGGCGCTTCTGCAGATGAATTTAATAATGATCAATGGAATTTTACTGGGGCACTGGAGACTTTTACTGGGGCACGTGCCCCAGTAAAAAGGGGCTGACGACGCCTCTGGTGTGGACTCAGTCTACAGTTTACCTCTGACGGTTTTGTCTTTAGTGTTATTAATGTTTGGTTTATCATACGTTCCCCCGGTACAGAAAGTACTTGCTACACTTTTTACACCGATCGAGATGGTTTCACAATGCCAATTCCACAGAAAACCAAATCAGGTTTCTCCTCATAACAATTATTATTATTATTATGAACATGTTGTTGTGAGAATCATACGGCAATAGTCTCTTTATTACCTGCTTCACACAGAGCAGAAATTTCAATTGACTGATCATCATCATAGTCAACATCAAAATCCCTTGATTGGTCAGAAATGGTCAGATGAAAGAGGGAACCATTATTTATATTAAACCTGCATAGATTAAAATGAAGGTAAAAGGCTTATCAATTTAAATCTCACCAACCTACGTCTTGCCGTATGAACCTCCAGTGAAGATGGGCTGTGGTTTGATCCCAAGGTTAGCAGCCCAAAGTCCAGCTCCAGCTTCAAAATGAACAAAAAATGTAATATCTCCCGTCAGGTTTATTCAATCACTTCCAAATGACAGCCCATCTTTGGCACACTTAAGGGAAGATGTGGTCCTATTTGGGAGTTTTGAGGAAAAAGTTCCCCAGATTCTGCTATTTCCATCAAATTTATTTCATATCTCCTGTTTTCCTGAGCCAAATGAGCTGTAGGGCATTCAGAAGGTAGGGAGAATGGTGGTGTGGGAGCAGACACAGGTGTAGCCCATAACACTAATTAGCTTTGGCTTCATTTAGTATCACAGTACACCTGGCTAGCCTATTGAACTATTGAAGATACCACACTGCAGAACCTTTGAACAAATACAACATGCAACCAAAGATACTTTACTTACTAAATCATTATAAAAGCAGATAATAAGTATAACATGACTGCTGGTATAACAGTATTTACTATTTAGTCATTGTTTGGAGTAGTAAATGAAACACAAGAACAGGTTTATACCACAGAAATTAAAGTCTTGTAATTCAATGTATTCACATTACAACATCCACATTGTTCAGCTTGTGACAATTTCTAATGGTCTTCAAACATATTCACTGTATGATACATAATACCAATAGGCACTTTCAGTAAGTCTGGCAATATAGAAGCTACAGTATAGTGTCTAAATTACAAAATGGTAAAAATAAATAATGTATATCTAAAGATTTTTTTTGTTTTAATATTTCTGTCTGTACAGCATACATATTGTACAAAATGGAGCATCAACCTGCAAGGAAATCAATCATTTATTTTAACAAATACTGTATATTTGGACATAAGTATTTCTTCCTTGTGTAAGTATTGCTACATGTGGTAAGTGCAAGATACTAGTGAGGAAAACAAAAAGAAACAATTACTTAACCATGTGTCAACTATATAAAAATACATGTCGATTTTTTTAGGTTTACAGAATTGTAAAGCTTGTTTGGTTCCCATCGATAGAATTATAATACATGTCAATATGAACAGCAGTCAAATAAATTTAATCAAAACATACATGAATACCTATATAAAAACAAAGACATAAAAAAAGCAAGCATAGATGTGGAACAGGTGTGACTGAAATCCGAATGGCTACCACTTCCACTTATCACAATACATTGTGATGATCGCTAATACTAACGCGCCACTGCCTACACAGTGCGCAGATCCAAGGAATGGGTAGGAAAATAAACATGCCATGGGGTCGTCTGTGAATAACAATTACAGCCTTCGAAAGTCTCCCTCATCCAACCTTCCAGACCGCCCACCCGCTCCTGAATAGAAAAGAGGAAACACTGGATAGCTCCAAAAAAGCGTTCTTTTTTTATATAGGGAAGCACCTGGAAGGATGTAAATACAAACGCTGTATTAAGATAACACACGTGCACATACTCACACATGCACACGACCCATTGCAACGGGGTCTCTGTGGACTGTTCTTCAATCTGTGATTATTGTAATCCTGACACATATTGAACATTGGGGATTTTCTGAGAGAAATCCTGTTTTTCGTCGCCAATTTGCAGTTGGCTGACCGTCGTATAAATGATGAGCAGGGGCATGTCTGGTTCCTCTCTTACTGATCGGGGGTTTAATGGGTTCTTTCATGTAAGTAAGGCTCATGTTCTATGATCAAGATTTCCTTGGATGCATCTTTACACTTGATGTCCTGCCATACGTTTCCCTTTCCACACACCGCATAAACATTGTATTTATGTCGTATTTGACTGCTGCTGCTGACCGCTGAAAAGGAAGTGCATATTTTGCCCACTGATTTGGCCAATCACACGCTCTATGCAACAGCATTGGAAGCAAGGTCCGGTATGAGGCGATCGGAAGGGATCACTTTAGTGCATTCTATTGATAGTGGGCGGAGACTGCCGTCGATCACGTGAGGTTTTCTAAGGATATTTTTGAGGACAAATGCGATTAAATGTTTATGTGCACACTAAGACAGCCCCCCCCTCCCCCTCAAACAGACGCGCACACACACAGACACAGACACACAGACACACACACAGACACACACACACACACACACACACACACACACACACACACACACACACACACACACATGTTGACCAAAGATTTGTACAACGTAAAGTGAAATGACTTGATACTGTTATATCAGATTATACATATTTTTAAATGCTACGTCCTGGAGGTTTGTACAAATCGTATTCATCAGGGAATGGGTCAGTTCAACGTCCGGTGCCATGGATGAAGGGGGTTAATTATTTGGTCAGAGGTGAAAGGGTGATAAGATAAAATCCTCAAATGTGTCAATGTTGGTTTCGATTCCCTTTGTAATCCATGTATAGAAAGTTGACCTCATTGTGGCCTGTTTTTTCGACATGACCAAAGCCACTCTGTAATGGAAATACAGCCGAGAGTGACGTTTGCAGACAACTGCTTTCATAAAATATTCCTTAATGTATAAATTGGCAGCAAATTTCTGCAGTCCTATGTTTGCAGGTCTGAGCCATCAGTCAGCATCGTCTCCTGATATTAGCAAAAGAGTCAGTATCCCAAATTACATCTGTGATTCCATTCTGAAAATGGAAAGCTCCTTCAAAGTTAGTTTATACGGAGTATATCCTGATAAAATGTGTAAAACACAGCTTCGCCCCACCCTGTTTTTGAGTTTAATTTCCCTCATAGGCACACATTTCCCAAAATTCTACAGTGTTGTGTCCAAAGTGATGTGCTGGCAAATAAAATAGGAGTCTCTTCAAAAACAAAACAAAATAACATAAAAAAAATGAGAAACAACATGTCACTTTCTCTCTCGTCCTTTTTGATGCCATACTTCCTGTTGTCTCTTTCCTGTTGCTTCTCCTTAAGTGTTTTTCTTTTAATATTCTTTAAGAGTCTGTCTGTGTCGACTGTGGCTATTGTTGTGTATCTTCATCCTCCGCGCCGACGGCAACCTCTGGCGCCTCTTCTGGAGCCTCCTCTGGCCCCTCCTCTGGCTCCTCCCCCTCCACAAGCTCCTCTTTGCTCCCTGGCTCCTCCTCCTCTTCATGGATGGCTAGGATTGGCTCGGTCGCATTACCGTGACGCCCGGATTCAGCCCCTTGAGCCTGGGCCTGTTTCTGGGTCTCCTCGGCGGTCACCTTCTTCCACATCTCGTGGTTTTCCATCAGGTGCTGGGTGATCTGGCAGAACACTTTCCTCCGCTTCTTCTGAGCACTTTTCTCTGGAAACAAGAGAAGACCAAACGGTAAACACCAGCTTGCTAAACATTTTGAGCACGCTCAGGTTTATGATGGCTGACGGACATCTGTTTAGAAATAGTTATATTTTTATTCATATGGAATAGTTGGGTTTAGGGCTGAGCGATTAATCGAATTCCAACCGACATCCTGATGTTACATATATGTTTTATTGAGGTAGGCTGCTGCTGGCTAAGGTACGGTACGGGTCAAAGTATGGAGCGATGCTACGACAGGTAGGCCAGGGGCCGGGGTCCTTACGGGAGGCCTCGGAGCCGCTGGATGCATCCTCCTCAGCTGTATCATCCTCCTCCTCCTCCTCCTCCTCCTCCTCCTCCTCCTCATCCACCTCTTCCTCGTTCTCCGCCGGCTCCGCCCCCTCGCACCCTAGATCCGCCTCCACCCAGTGGCCGGGGATGAGGCAGGCCGAGTTGTAGGAGTTGCAGAGCGGGCCGACGATGTGGGTGATGAAGGACTCCTGGAGCTTGGCCAGCTGGGGGGCCGAGCGGTCCATGAAGGGGCTGGTGGGAAGGCCCAGGCTGGACTCCTCGTCCCCCTGCCGAGAGCAGTGCACAGGTCAGCTTCGCTCGCTGATGTGGCTATGTGTCGCGTAAGCCACCAGACAATGCTGTTTATGTATGTGAGCTCCCTCCCCCCCCCCTCTCCCTTCCCTCCCCTCTGCCCCAACTAACTCTGTACTCTGAAACCCCCTCCCATCTGCCCCCCAGAACTCTGGACCTGGGACCCATAATGTTCCTCATATTGCACACTTCCATCCATTTACTTTTTAAACTTTATTTTGTACCTTTGCACTATTCAGGATTATTTGACCTAATTTCCTCCTTTCTCCTTATTGCACAGTGGGTCAGAGACAAATGCAATTTCCCTTCCTCTATTTGTCCTGCACATATTTTGGATTTGACCATAGAGCTGACTTTGACTTTAACTTCAGATTCTTGATTCTTCTCTGAGGGGACTGGATCTGAGCGGGGCACGGCCTACACACCTGTTCGTAGAACTCGTTGACGATGCCCTCGGTCCACTGGAGGTGCAGGTCCTTGCATTTCAGGGGCCCGTTGATGTCAGCGAGTTTGATGCACATCTGACACACCAGTAACCGGTCGTTCTCGTTGGACCAGTCAATACCGGCCGACTGTTGGTCCCCCACCTAGAGGAACAAAAGGGGAGCATGGGTTGGGCGCTTTTGTTGAAATCCTGAACAGAAGGCGCTGGGAGCTGGTTGGTTGGCCTAGAAATGCCTCGGGACATACTCATGTGGACATGAGTATTTATAGAACAGCCCTCAGTAACACACATGTATATCCCTTAGGGTGAAAAACACAAACTCCTTTCGTGATTTCTTTGCATTTTCCGGAGTGAAATTAACTGACAGAAAGATTTTGTAACGTGTAACGCAATCTGGGAACTAATAATCCAGGAAGCAGAGCGGAGCCACTGCAGCACTTTGACTGCGACTTCAAAGAAAAGCTCATTTGCCTTCCAAGAAGTGGTGGAGGAGCTGAATGCGCCACCACATGGAATAGTACTTCACTCCCCCGGTGGAGCTCCAGTAATCTGCAAATGCTACGGCGAACAGGCTGGGGCGTCATAATACCACCGGCGGTCTTCATGCTCGCAATGGAAAAACCCCGGCTTGTTGCCAGACGTAGCGCCAGAGTTCCTGAAAAGCAGCGCCGGCCGTTTCGACTTTACTATTTGTACTTGAGCTGTCTGTATTTCTGTTCTCTGTGGTAACACCTTTCATTCCTTGAAAGCCACTGAAAGCCACAGGACATTTCCCCCTCGTTCAGCCACACACCTAACCAGAACCCCTAACTTTATCTTTTGTTTTATCGGCCGTGAGGTATGCTGAAGCAAATATCGTACATTTCATTACGTAAGCCAACCAGAGTGTGAATTGCAATCCCCAATAACTGAAAGACCAGAAGGCCATCCTTAAACGTGCGGTAGGGGAGAATTAAGAGTTGCTATTTGAGTTTGTTAGAAGTTTTGTTAGGGTTTTGTTAGAAATACCATCGCCACCCGTCATCTCTTCCTGAGTGACGTGCTGTTTGAGATCATCGGTTCTGGTTGACTCTGCCCCCCTGCCTCTGTATGAGAATCAGGGCGTCACTTCCCTGATTGGTCCAGGGGTGCGTTCATGCCACCCTTCTCAATGGCGGACAATATAAGGGCATTTAATAAGAATGTCTATTAGTAAAAAGACTTTAAAAAAGGGGGAAGGGGACAGAAGGGAAGGAGGTTATGTGGTGAAAGCAATCTCAAAAAAGGTGGGTTTTGAGGGCTTCAGGGTTTTAAATGAAGGGAGTGTGCTTGCCTGTCGGATCAGGTTGGGGAGGGAGTTCCAGAGGGAGGGAACTGCGGCAACAGAAAAGGCCCTGTCGCCCCAGGTCCGAAGCTTGGCCCTTGGGGTTCTGAGTGTGGTTGTGTCCGTAGACCTGAGGCAACGGGTAGACGTGTACAGCTAATAACAACGATACCTTGGCATTGAACTCAGCCAGGAAGTCAAAGTGCTTCTTGAGGTCGGTGGCCAGGATGGCCTCGATGACCAGGAAGCGGAAGCGCTTGAACTCCACGTGGTCGAGGTTGGCCAGGAAGTTGTACTCGCTGCGGGACATGAAGAGGTTCCAGGCGGAGGCTGCGTGGTGGTTCTCCAGCACCGAGCGGTCGTTGTACAGCACCGCCTGGAGACAGGGGCGCCCGCACACACACACACACACACGTACAGACACACACACACACGCGCAAACACACATAAGACCCTGTCAAGCGTTTGCTCCGTTTTAGCCTCTGTTAGCGACCCGGACCTGTGTGTGTGTGTGTGTGTGTGTGTGTGTGTGTGCGTGTGTGTGTGTGTGTGTGTGCGTGTGCGTGTGCGTGTGCGTGTGCGTGTGCGCGTGCGCGCGTGTGCGTGTGCGTGTGCGTGTGCGTGTGTGTGTGTGTGTGTGTGTTGATCTGGGTACCTGCGGGGCGCTGGTGGCCACCAGGAAGGCGTTGGTCCTCCCCGGGTGGTCGTAGTCATGCATGGCGGCGGCCACGTAGAGCGCCATGAGCTCCAGGGCGGGGATGAGGCCCGACAGACAGCCGTAGCCGTCCTCCGACACCGTGTACGTCTTGGACACCAGGTAGCCCATGTGGCTGTGAGTTATCCCGCTGTCAGAGTCTGGTGGGGGAGGGGGGGAGACAATGGGAGAGCGAGGCGGAGGAGAGAGGGGTGAGGAGAGAGTGGTGAGGAAAGAGGGGGGAGGAAGGAGTCAGAGGGAGAGGAGAGGGGTGAGGAGGATGGGGGGGGGGGGGGGGAGTCAGAGGGAGGGAGGGGGAGGAGAGAGGGGTGAGGAGAGAGGGATGAGGAGAAAGGGGGGAGGAGAGAGGGGTGAGGAGGATGGGGGTGGGGGGAGTCAGAGGGAGAGCGAGGGGGAGGAGAGAGAAGTGAGGAGTGAGGAGGATGCGGTGACAGACACTAAACACTTGTGCAACTCTATGGCTGTGCTCCCAGGAAGGTCCATATGCAAATGCTTACACACACAAACGAACAACACCTGTGCTGGCCATAATTATTCATTCCTTATTATGTGCATTATTCTACTCAAATAGCCTCCTTCAGCCCTGCCTCCCAAAGAACGGTTATAATCCACCTCTAATTGTAATTAGTTGATACTGTGAATTATGCTTAGTGCACATACATAGACACACACACACAGACACACACACAAAGACACACACACACAAAGACACACACGTACACACAAAACTGGTGACCCACCTGAGTCACTGGTGGAGCCGTGGTCGTGGTTGATGAGGCTGGGTAGCCCGGGTACTGCCTGCGTGGTGAGGTACCAGACTGCATGGAGCACGTCTGTGGCATGGATTCTGTTATGATCTATTCATTCATAGGGAGAAGAGAGAAAATCCAAACGGTTATAAAGTCTTGTGTTGTCCACTAGGGGGCACTGATGCACTACTTGTGGTTGTTCTTGGTTTTAAGGTTCATTGACATCAACATGTGAAACGGAAGTGTTTCATTCGCTTGTGTGAATGAAATAATAAATGAAAGCAGTGTAGTACCACCCTCTAGTGGTCGTCCATCGACATTACATCTTCAGTGAGTTTGTTGCATGTGAAGCTTGATACAATGAGAGTGCTACCTGGTCCTTACATGGTATGTCTCTGTAGCCGTTTTCAAGGGCATGGAAGTAGTTCATGAATTCTTGCACCGGAATCTTAAAAGTTGCGAATAAGCCGGTGTCTTCGAAAAGCCGATAAGCAACCTAACAAACATAAACATGCATTAGAACAATGACCCTTAAG